>NC_138202.1:9077513-9195013 GCF_964194415.1 Vipera berus
TATATCCCGCCCTTCTCCGAAGACTCAGGGCGGCTTGCAGTAGCCTTCATTCTATGTATATGCCTGCTTATTAGGGCTTTCACACACACCCCAAGCGGCATTGGCATTATTACGAGGTCAGCTTAATTGCCCCCAACAATCTGGGTCCTCTTTGTCCGGCCAAGCCAAGTTTATTCTCTAAAAATTCAGGGGTGCCTATGAAACTCAGAGGCGCAGGTCCTGCTGTTTGTCTGTTGAAGTCCGTGCGTCTTTTTAAGAGACTTGTTATTAAGTAAGGAAGATGTTGAGGTAAGAAAAGGCACATTTCCATCTATACTGCCAAGCCCTTTTCGCAGCTTTGTGGCTGAGCCAAATGACTGAACTACTTTCATATTAGGTGGAAGATCTTAGCTAAAGACATGCTTTCCGATGCAAGTTGCTATTTCTGTTTCAAGGGATTTAAGAAAGACGCAGGGACAAGATCGACCTTTAATAGCAAATTAGCACTGCTGCTGCTTTAACTTTAATTTCCAATGTGTGCTAGAAACTTAACAATGCTTGTGTGCTGCGAAGGGCCAGAGAGAAGCTTCAAGCAGCTATTTAAACACAATCGCCATTATCCTGTTAATTATGTAGATCTCCAGGGAACAAACAAAAAAAAAATAGAATGCCTTTTGATCGTGCCTTTTCTCCTTCTCCAGATCTAAGCAAATTTAAGCCTGGCAGCATTTTTAACGGAAAGTAAATCAAAGTTAGCCTAAATTAAGAGGAGCGGATTTCTCCACTTTATTTTGTTTTTAATCTGCTTTCTCTAAATCTTCAACGCTTCAAACCAGAAGGCAGAATAATTCATCGGTAAATTCATCCGCTCTCGTTTTATGCCGTTTTTTTTTTAACAAAGAGAGAGAGAAAGTGATGCTTTTACTCACTGTTGTTCAACTTTTTCTTCACCACGGACCCCCTTTAAATACCTTTTTGGTGGCCACAGACACACACACCCCAAGACTAAACTCAAGATTTAAAGCGCCAGAATTAACGAACAATTCACAGACCCCTTGTGACAACATTGCGGCCCCCAGGGATCTGCAAACCACAGGATTTTGAGATCGAAATCCTTCTGCCCAATTTTTATCTTTCTCATCCTGCTTTTTATCCCCAGTGCATGCAGTGAGAGATGCTATTTCATCCTCACAACGGCCTTATAGGGTGGATTAGGCTAAGAGGCAGGGATGCAGCTGGGATTAAACAAGGACTGGAATCAAGTTTTTCATGACACCCAATTGCATGATACTTTGCTCGTGATCCTCATGATTTCAATCAGTTTTGCTATGAATACACCTGAAATGGTCCTCTAGATACAAATAAGCACACTCCACTAATCTACAGTAGCGGCAGTGGGAATAAAAAGGAGAACAATTTATTGGCATCACGCTTTCTGTTCACTGGGGGGGGGGATACAAAGAGAAAGAGAGAAATAATAATAATAATAATAATAATAATAATAATAATAATAATAATAATAATAATAATAATAATAATAATAATAAATACTCTAACATAGCCATGTTTAGCAATTGATCTGAATTTATACCGATTTTATATAGACCAAAAAGTTTTAAAGAAAGCCAAGCTGAAGTTGAGGATATTTTTTACAACCTTTCTCATTTCAAATCATTCCGGTTTCCTGGCTTAAGCTTCCTCGTCCACCCATCACACATGGAAGACCCTTTGGAGGGTTCCCTGCAAATTTTGGGGAAAAGACCTCATCTAAATCCACGGAAGACAGAGAAGCAAACTACCGGCGCACAAGCTGTCCTTTTTCTGATGCAGAGCTTGGAAAGGATCAACTTCACTTATTCCTATCTCCGGAGGGGTGGAGGGGGGGGGGGGTTTGTGAGGAAATATTTCAGAAATGCAAACCAAGCCTACTGGTTTCCTGGCACAATTTCTCAGAACCCAAAAGCCACGCTCTTCTTTTGAGAACTTCTTTACCAAATAAAACCATTCGTAAAATCCCTTCGCAGAAAACACTGCCCTTATCTCTTCCTTCAAAGGCTTGCGTCTTTTATTGAAAAGTTTTATAAAGATTACAATATTATCCCCTCCCCAACCCACCCTTAAAACCCCCCCTCCCCCTCCCCCACTTTCCCAGAGCCGAGTACAGGGTTACAAATATAATAATCGTAATCTAACTAACAGTAACCAACTATATAAATAACCAAGTTCATAATGTTTGTTATAGTTTATTATAAGGCTTGCGTCTTTATACGCCTCTCCTGCGATGGGGCCAGGGACCTTGGCCACATCAAGGCAGCCAAACCTGTCATTTTTTATTTTATTTTAATTCCATTTATATCCCGCCCTTCTCCGAAGACTCAGGGCGGCTTACAAGCTGAGCAGTAGCCTTCATTCTATGTATATGCCTGCTTGTTAGGGCTTTCACACACACACCAAGCGGCATTATTACAACGTCAGCTTATTGCCCCCAACAATCTGGGTCCATTTGTCAAGGAGAACAAAGTGAAATGGAGAATTCAGAGCTTTGGACCCTGGACGGCCCCTCACGGCTGCTCCCCGTTTTCCCCTCCAACCAAACCCTTCTTCTAAGGAAAAGACACACACACACACACACACACACACACACACACACACACACACACACAAAAGAAGCACGTGCCTGTCAACCTTCTTCCTTCAAACAGGGAGGGTTGGGAGAAATTACCTTGAACAGCGAGGCATACTTGAGCCAGAACTGCACCTGGGACATGTTAAGCCGGCATGCAGTGAAAACCGAGGCAGGCTGGACTCCGGCAAAGTGGCCAAGCGGACGTTTCCTACCGTGGTGGAAGTTGGCAAAGCTAGACTCATGACAGCTCCCCGTCTCAGGGTCCAGCCCAAAAGAGGCACGGAGCCCGAAGCTCTGGCATGAACTTCGAAAGAAAGGGAGAAGACGCACCAAGAATGGATCTTAGTGGGGGTGGGTGGGTGGGTGGGGGGTGGGGGGGGGAGAGATGGTGGAGAAGGAGGAGAACAAGAGTCCAAAATCAAGCAAGGTTGGGAGAAAGCCGGTTCCTCTCTCTACAGCACCACCACCAAAAGAAAAGGTGGGTGAGGGGGGGGGGAGAAAGCAAATTCTCTGCTGGTAGTGATTGGTTTAGTCATCAAGAGGACGGGCGCTTTCTTCCTTTAAGCCCTGCCCGCCTGACTTTCAGGAAACAAAGCTTGCTTGGTAAGTCAGTGAAATTACTGGCAATGAGCACGGAATTACTGTACTGCTGTGTAATTTAAACCACAGAGCCACTGTAAACACGGCAGATATGCACCCAAGGGCTGGAATTAAAAAAAAAACTAATTTTTTTTTTTAAAAAAAGGACGCCGGAGAACGCAAAGTTTGTTCTCTTCCTCAGCTCCAATCTCAGCTGCTCCCTTCTCGCCCTCTGCCACAAAGTCTCTGGAGTTCTTCGCTTCCTAAAGTTGTCGTTTTTCTCTCTCCCCCCCCCCAGACCCCTCCTTTATTTGGTTCAGACATTCCCCACCTACCCCGGCAAAACTAGCATCAAAGGTTAAAATTAGAAAGGTCACGAGGATTGCCGAAAAGCTGACCGAATGAGAAACCAAGCCTAAAACACAGGGTGCAGAATTCAAAAACCAGTAGGATTCTCTTGCACCTGGATCCAAAAGGAGCTAGCTACGTGCCCTGACCTGAACTAACCTGAGTTTAAGTCCCCGGTGAACCTAAAGCGGAACAAAAATAACTTTAAAAAAGAAAAGAAAAGAAAAGAAATAGATCAAGAGCGTAGATTGTGGTTAATGGTTCCAATAACCGCAGAAGAGAAACGATGAGCAGGCCCATCGTTTTGCGTGAGCCGCAAACAGGTACAAAGAAAGAAGTTGCCGTGGCAACTTTTAAGACGTGTGGACTTCAGTTCCCAGAATTCCCCAGCCCGGTAAGGCTAACTGGGGAATACTGGGAATTGAAGTCCGCAGGTCTTGAAGTTGCTAAGATTGCATCGTTGTGCTCTAGCAGCATGGGGCAATGCATTTTTAAAAAAAAAAAAAAAAAGAAAGTCAGGCTTATTTAGACTTCTGGTGAACCAGAATTTCTTAAGCTCAGGGCCCTGGAGTTGAATATGACCTCCACCGCCTCTGGAAAAACCTACAATTGTGATTTTTAATCAGACAAAAGAGGCACACCGAATAGGTCACTGGAGAGTAACCATACTGACTACAGGTAGTCCTCGACGTACGAACACAACTGAGCGGAAAATTTATGTTGCCAAGTGAAACATTCGTTAAGTGAGTTTTATGACCCATATTTATGACCTTTCTTGTCACAATTTGTTAAGTGACTCATTACGGTGAAGTTAGTAAGGTGGTGGTTAAGTGAATCTGGCTTCCCCATTGACTCTGTTCGTCAGAAGGTCATGTGATCCTGAGACACTGCAACCCGTCGTAAATATGAGTCAGTTGCCAAGCATCTGAATTTTGATCGTGTGACCAAGGGGACGCTGCAACAGTTACAAGTGCGAAAAATGGTCGTTAAGTCACTTTTTTTCGGTGCCCTTGTAACTAAATGAACTGTTGTAAGTCGAGGACTACCTGCATATTTTCATTGGAATTTCATTTAACCACACGGGAAAGGAACTTCAGCATCTTGTTTGGCCTGGAGATCTTTTTGCTTTGGGGGGAGCGTATAGCCTGGCGTCGTGTGACCTCGGCTTGGGATCAACTTCCATTGCAAATAGGCAGCTTGCAAAAGCAGGATTACCTCTGCTATGTTTAAAGTTGAAAAGCCATTTGGCTGTGGTCAAAGAGTATGCTTTTAAAAAAAAACTTTTGCAAAAATGTTAGTTAGGATCCTTACAATGGGCTGTTTTGGTTCCTTGCCTGCTGCGTGGCACGTTGGAGGCAAAACCGTCAGCGTCTTTGCAACACTTCCAAAATGGGCTAGAAATTGTTGGATTTGGTATAGGTTCCTCTCTTTGGAAGGGTGCGGAATACAGATGTCCTAGATTCAATGTTGGATTTATTTCCAATTTTAGACAGGAAGATACCTCAATCTGATGTCCTCCAGATTTCATAGAATCATTAGAGGGACCAGTACTTTTTTTGCAAAAAAAAAAAAAGTCCCGGAACTTACACACGTCATACAACCCACTTTGCCTACCCTACAAGGTTCCATCCAAAAAAGGTGCTGGAATTCCGTTCTGGGGTTTCTATGACAAAAAAAAGCCCTGGGAGGGACCTAAGAGGTCATAATCATAATAGTAAAGTTGGAAGGGACCTTGGAGGTCATCTAGTCCAACCCCCTGCTCAGGCAGGAAACCCTATACCATTTCAGACAAATGGCTGTCCAGTCTCTTCTTAAAAACTTCCAGTGTTGGAGCATTCACAGCTTCTGGAGGCAGGCTGTTCCACTGGTTAATTGTTCTGTCAGGAAGTTTCTCCTTAGTCCTAGGCTGCTTCTCTCCTTGACTAGTTTCCATCCATTGCTTCTTGTCCTGCCTTCAGGTGCTTTGGAGAATAGCTTGACTCCCTCTTCTTTGTGGCAGCCCCTGAGATATTGGAACACTGCTATCATGTCACCCCTCGTCCTTCTCTTCATTAAACTAGACGCACCCAATTCCAGCAGCCGTTCCTTATATAGGTCATCAAGTTCAGTCCCCTATAGCAGGCTTTCTCAACCTTGGCAGCTTGAAGATGGGGTGGACTTCAACTCCCAGAATTCCCCTGCCCATCTGGGAACTGAAGTCCACCCATCGTCAAGTGGCCAAGATTGAAAAATACTGCCCTACACCAACCTCAACAGATTACGATCCAGCGTCTCTTTGAAAAGCTCCAGTAAAAGGGAAGAAACCACTCCAAGCAGTAACACGTTCCACAAAAGAAACAGCTCTTCCTGTCAAGTTCCTCCTAATGTCTGTAATCCAGCGTTTCTCAACCTTAGCAACTTTTAAGATGCATGGACTTCAACTCCCAGAATTCCCTGTAACTGAGCAAACTTTCCCTGTAGGAATTAAAAGCACAAGGGGATTAGAGGTGGCCCAGATAAGTCTCCATTGCTGTGGACAGAAATGAAGTCCCAAAGTTTGACAGGTTTGAAGGCCAATTCATGCTCGGCTTGCCAATTCTGGCAGGTTCTGGTGTGAAGTTGACTTCCAGGAACTGACTTCTCACATCTGGAGGAGAGCAAATGTGGAATTTTGCTTTGATGGTTGGGGAGGGAAGACGTGGCAGCACAAGGTGGAAATGAGTCCAGTTGCCATCCGTTGCTTCTTGTCCTGCCTTCAGGTGCTTTGGAGAATAGCTTGACTCCCTCTTCTTTGGGGCAGCCCCTGAGATACTGGAACACTGCTATCATGTCACCCCTCACCCTTCTCTTCATTAAACTACACATACCCAATTCCAGCAACCGTTCCCTATATGTTTTAGCCTCCAGCCCCCTAATCGTCTTTGTTGCTCTTCTCTGTACCCTTTCTAGAGTCTCGACATCTTTTTTACATCGTGGTGACCAAAACTGGATGCAGTATTCCAGGTGTGGCCTTACCAAGGCATTGTAAAGTGGTATTAGTACTTCACGTGATCTTGATTCTATCCCTCTGTTAATGCAGCCTAGCACTGTGTTGGCTTTTTTGGCAGCTGCAGCACACTGCTGGCTCATATTGAAGTGATTGTCTACTAAGACTCCGAGATCCCTCTCACAGTTACTACTATTGAGCAAGGTACCACCTATACTATACCTATGCATTTGATTTTTCCTGCCTAAATGTAGAACCTTACTTTTTTCACCATTGAATTTCATTTTATTAGATAGTGCCCAGTGTTTGAGTCTGTCCAGATCCTTCTGTATCTTAAGCCTATCTTCTGGAGTATTGGCTATTCCTGCCAGCTTGGTGTCGTCTGCAAATTTGATGAGTTCCCCATCTATCCCCTCATCCAAATCATTAATGAAGATATTGAAGAGCACTGGGCCCAGAACAGAGCCCTGGGGCACCCCACTACACACTTCCTTCCATGTAGATGCAGTTCCATTGAGGACCACACGCTGAGTACGGCCTGTCAGCCAGCTACGAATCCATCTGGTGGTAAAGCTATCTAACCCACATTTTTCTATCTTATCAAGTAGTAGGTTGTGATCTACTTTATCAAATGCCTTACTGAAGTCCAAGTAAATTATATCTACAGCATTCCTCTGGTCCACTAGTTTTGTCACTTGGTCAAAGAATGTAATAAGATTTGTCTGGCATGATCTGTTTTTGACAAACCCATGTTGACTTTTAGTGATGACTTTGTTTGCATCAAGGTGTTCTCTGATTTGTTGTTTGATTATCTTTTCCAGAATCTTCCCAGGTATTGAGGTCAGGCTGATAGGTCTGTAGTTTCCTGGATCTATTTTTTCCCCTTTTTTGAAGATGGGAACTACATCAGCTCTCTTCCAGTCCTCTGGTAGTTCCCCAGTGCTCCAGGATCTTTGAAAAATATAGTTCAGTGGTTCTGAGATCAGGTCTGCCAGTTCCTTGAGAACCTTGGGGTGTAATCCATCTGGTCCTGGTGATTTGAACTCGTCTAGGCTGGACAGGTGCTCACTTACCATTTTCTTGCCTATCTTAACTTGCGTTTCTATTCTGTTTTTTATGGCACTGGTTTGGGTAGGTTGGACTGTTTTTTCCCTTTGTGTAAAGACAGATGCAAAAAACGAATTAAATAGTTCTGCTTTCTCCCTATTGCTTGTCACCTTCTTGCCACTTTCACCCACTAATGGACCAATCATTTCCTTAACTTTTTTCTTGTTTTTTATATGTTGAAAGAAGCATTTTTTGTTATTTTTGACTTTGGTCGCAAGCCTTAGTTCATTTTGAGCCTTAGCTTTCCTCACTTCATCTTTGCAGGCACGAGCTATTTGCTGATATTCTGACTTAGTTATGTGCCCCTCTTTCCAATTCTTATACTTGTCCTTTTTATCTTTCAATTTATCAGAGAGTTCTTTATGCAGCCATGCTGGTTTCCTTTGAGAGCTGTTATTTTTCTTCTTTGTTGGTATTGTGCTAGACTGGGCCTTTATTATCTCACTTTTCAAAATTTCCCAAGCTTCTTGAGTTGTTTTCCCCTTTAGGATTCTCATCCATGGAATTCTTCCCATGGTCTCTCTAAGTTTATTGAAATTAGCTCTTTTAAAGTCCAAGACTCTAGTACTGCTTGTGCCTCCAGAATGCTGAATTCCAATATTGCATGATCACTTCCCCCCAAGGTTCCTGTGGCTTCGACACCTTCTATCATTTCATCTCTGTTTGTGAGAATTAAATCCAATATGGCTAATGCCCTAGTTCCCTTCTCTGCTTTTTGGGAGAGAAAGTTGTCTGCTAGGTTTGACAGGAATCTGTTTGATCTTCCACTTGGTGCTGAGTTTGTCTCCCAGTTGATATCAGGGTAATTAAAGTCCCCCATTACTATTGTGATGTGCTTCTTACATAGTTAGCTGACTAGCAGTTGTCCCTTCCAACTTTTGATGAGGATGAGGATGATTGATCATTGATCATCGCACAGTCAGCCAGATGTTCAGACTGGATTTGGCAATTTTTGTCTACCTATCGAGTCCTTACCAAGGACCTGGGATAGGCAGATGTGGATGTTTGATGGTATTACAGATATCGTCGCAGGATGGAAGCAGTTCCTAGTAAGGCCGCCTTTTGCAATTGACTAATGGCGAATTTGTCAATGCCAATGGTGTTCAAGTGGTGCTCCAGTTACTATTACTATTACTATTACTATTACTATTACTATTACTATTACTATTATTATTATTATGTTGTTGTTGTTGTTGTTAAATTTGGGGCTGAAAACATGGTAAAGGCCATACTGCTCAGTTCAGAGAAGGCAGGACATATTTGGGCATACAGAAAAAACAACACCTCAATTCCGTGGCCTGTCTAACTTAATTCTAATTTAAAAGTTCAGGAGAGAACCCTGAATCTGATCACGGGAAGGATCAGGGGTGGGGAAGGTCTTATCCTGCAGATTCCGGCTCTGGCATCTGACTTGAATCATTCAGGGGTAAGAGGTCCATTGTAGATATTCTCAGAAGCCCTCCACCACCACTGCTCACATCTCTTCCCATCATCAACCACAATCATGACTACTGCTAGGAGCGGTGTGGGTTTTCAGCCAGCAAGAGTTATCTTTATATTCTTATGCCAGGTTTGCAAAATAGTTTATGATTCAGATAGCAAGTTTCCAGCGAAGGCAGCTGCCAGCTAGGACCCAGGCCAATGAAGCAACTGGGGAAATCCGTGGGAATAAGGATCCTCCTAGGTGTTTCTAAGCTAGTACAGATAGTCCTCGACTTACAACACTTACAATAGTCCTCACTCGCAACTTAGCGACTGTGCAAAGTGACGTCACTGAAAAAGTGACTTATGACCGTTTCTCACACTTGCGACCGTTGCAGCAGCCCCACGGCCATGTGATCCAAATTCAGACGTTCGGCAACTGGTTCATATTTATGGCGGTTGCAGCGTCCCGGGGAATCACGTGATCCCCTTTTGCGACCTTCAGCCAAGCAAAGTCGGTGGGGAAGTCAGATTCATTCAGCGACCGTGTTACTCATTTAACAACTGCGTCGATCCACTTAACGACTTTACGGCAAGACAGGCCGTAAAATAAAGCAAAATTCACTTAGCAAAGGTCTCACTTCGCAACAGAAATGTCAGGGGTCTATTGTGGTCGTAAATCGAGGACTACCTGTATTGTCATAAATGGGACAAAGGAGAAGAGGATCTGCACTAGGGGAGCCAGGGGACTCTGCTATGGGGCCTCTGTCTCAGAAGATCCTCTGGAAAGAAAAAATTGGGGGGGGAGAACTGGCTCTGGCTGGGGTTCCAGTTTTGGCAAATAGGTTTAGCAAACCCCCAAAATGCCAGGACAGGGAGAACTTGGTTTTCCCTCTTGCTCAGATAAATAAATACAGATAGATCCTCGGCTTACGCCCGTTCCTTTTGTAATTGTTTGAAGTTACAACAACACAGAAAAAAAGTGACTTATGACCATTTTTCACACTTACAACCATTGCGGCATCCCCAGGGTCACACGATCAAAATTCAGGTGCTTGGCAACTGACTCATATTTATGACGGTTGCCGTGTCCTGGGTGGGGGTGAGGGGTGGGGGAGTGGGTCACCTTCTGGGACCTTCTGCCAAGCAAAGTCAATGGGGGGGAGGGGTGGATTCACTTTACAGACGTGTGACAGGCTTAACTACTGCAGTGATTCACTTAACAACTGTGGCGAGACCGGTCGTAAAACGGGGCAAAATTCACTTAACGACTTAATAAAATTCACTGAGCCATGGAAATGTCAAGGTCAGTTCTAGTCGTAAGTCGAAGACTTCCTGTAAAACCAAATTTATCTCAACCCAGGCAACTGACAGCCGAGGGACATGTGTCTGGGGGATTAACCATCAACGTCACCAAAACAGGGTTGACCCAAAAATAAAGGGTGATGGTCAGAAGCTTTGTGCCAATTTTAGCATATCATCTAAGGATGAAAATAATGTAGGGGCCAGGGTGTAAGAGACTACCCCCCACACCTCCGAGCCCTCAAAAAGAAAGACGAGAACATTCAGCTTTCTCTGCCTGGCATCAGACAAAGGCTGCTTCCAATCGCCTTCAGCCTGCACCGCTTACTGGCGGGGATAATAATACTACTACTAATAAAGTTAGAAGGGACCTTGGAGGTCATCTAGTCCAACCCCCTGCTCAGGCAGGAAACCCTATACCAGGGGTAGGCAACCTTGGCTCTTTTATGACTCGGGGACTTCAACTCCCAGAATTCCTGAGCCAACTTGGCTCAGCTTGGAAACCTCTCCCTTTCCCCTCAGCGTGGCTGGCTCAGGAATTCTGGGAGTTGAAGTCCAAGAGTTATAAAAGAGCCAAGGTGGCCTATCCCGGCCCGATACCATTACAGACAAATGGCTGTCCAGTCTCTTCTTAAAAACTTCCAGTGTTGGAGCATTCACCGCTTCTGGAGGGTGATGGGATTGGAAGGCCAGTTCCTGTCAGCCTTTCACCATGCAAGCTAGAAATTGGCACAAATATATTTGGAGACCATAAGGTTAGGGAAGACCAATCCAGAGCACTCTTAGTGGGAGGAAGAAAAAAAAAGATCAATTCAGCAAACCGCCAGGCTAAAAAGAGAGAGACAATACTGAGCATTAATAGCAAAATGAGAATGTCAGATTCCCAGAAAAGGCCTTGTAAAACCAGAAGGAAAAAAACAAACAAACCCCACAGTCATCACCTCTTAAATTCCTCCTGCAGGGTAATCCTTGACTTACGACCACTCACTCAGCAACCGTTCAAAGTGACAAAGGTGCTGAAAAAAGTAACGACCGGTCCTCACACCTACAACGGCTACAACATCCCCGTGGTTCATACAACTTGGCAACTGGCTCGCCCTTTATGACAGTTGCAAAGTCCTGCACTCATGTGATCTTCCCAGCCATCTCCCGAGAAGCAAAGTCAGTGGGGAAGCCAGCGGGAAATGTTGCAAACGGCAATATCTCATTTAACAATAGCAGCAAAAAAAAAAAAAGATTGTAAAACCGGGGGTGGTCACCTGATGCCTCACTCAACAACCGCACCACTTGGTGACAAATTTTCCTCACGCAAAATTGGTCGTAAATCGAGTACTATCTCTATGCTTTTATGAAACACCCAGAGGGTCCCCAACCACAAAGCTCTCGCCCACACTGGCTATATTTTTCAACCTTGAACACTTTAACTTGCTGGCTGGGGGATTCTGGGATTTGAAGTCCACATGCCTTAAAGTGGCCAAAGTTGAGAAACCATGTTTTAATTTATAACTACTTTCTTGAAGTTTCACCCTATTGGTGGCATTCCTGCCCCTGGCAAAGATTTCCCAAGTGTTTGAACTGCCATTTGTCTAAAATAGTGTAGGGTTTCCTGCTTAAACAAGGGGTTGGACTAGAAGACCTCCAAGGTCCCTTCCAATTCGGTTATTCTGTTTACTGTGTTATTTTGGCCACTTTAAGACATGTGGACTCCCAACTCCCAGAACTCTTCAACCAGCTTGCTGGGGAATTCTGGGAGTTCAAGTCCAGGCATTTTAAAGTGGCACTGAGCTTGTCGATCAGAAGGTCGGCAGTTTGGCGGGTTGAATCCCGAGTGCTGCGTAACAGAGTGAGCGCCTGTTACTCATCCCAGCTTCTGCCAACCTAGCAGTTCGAAAGCATGTAAAAATGCAAGTAGAAAAATAGGGACCACTCCGGTGGGAAGGGAACAGCGTTCCGTGCGCCTTTGGCGTCTAGTCATGCCGGCCACATGACAACGGAGATGTCCTCGGACAAGCGCTGGCTCTTCGGCTTGAAAACGGAGATGAGCACCGGCACCTAGAGTCGGAAACGACTAGCACACATGTGCGGGGGAACCTTTACCTTTACCTATACTTGGGGGGAAAAACTGGTTACAAACAATTCAATCCATCTGGAGCTTAACATTTCTGAAAGGTTAAGAAATTTACAAGCAGGATCTAAGCGAGGCGGCGTGCATATACCTCCTCCAGTATACCAACTACAGTGTTACGGGAAGCCCTAGCTTGCTTCTCCATGATTGCATCAGCCAATTGCACAGGTCACTTCTGAAGTGTCAGGTTCCTGTTTGTCAGCTAGCCGAGATTAGAACACTTGAGAAACACACTCCAGCTATCTGAGAGACCCCCAGCTTTTCCCAGACAGTAATTTTAAATCATCCACCCCATGGATTCTGGATGGAAGGAAGTGCATTTTAAGCCAGACAGGAATTCCTGAAGGTGAATCGTCCAGGAGAACAAAGAAATCAGCATCGATATTTTTTTAAATTATTATTTTGTTCCTATTGTGTATACGTTTTGTAAAAAAAAAATTTTTTTAAATTTTTTTTTACCTTTTTGATATTGTAAACTGCCCCGTGTGACCTTCCGGTAAGATGGGCAAGTCAAGAAATTTAATAAAATAAAATAAAAAATAAATAAAATATGTCCAGAGGACAGGATGAGAACTAAAATCTGGAAAACTGTAGGGACTTCTTTAGAGGCGGTCAGTGGATAAGGCTGCCTGCGGAAGCTGGACCTTTGCCACAGAAAAATAGGAAAAAGATGTTATATACCAGGGCTTTTCAACTTTTCCACCTATTGTACCGCTTTTAGGATATGGCAACATCCGAGTACCACCAGTCGCCTAGCAAGGTGTCAAAAACTTGATGACCAAAACCCCCCCCAAAACCTGAAAAAAGTGATGAAGTACAGGTAGTCCTTGACTTACAAAAGTTCGCTTAGTGACTGTTCGAAGTTACAATGGCACTGAAAAAAGTGCCCCCCCAAGCCACAGCTGAGCAAGACACCTGGTGGCACTCTTCCTCCTGTCCGAGGTTTTCATTGTTGTGAGCATTTCTGTTGGGGATTGGCAGTGGGGGTGTGTGGGGGGGGGTGTTTGGTTTTTATTCCCCCCCCCCCCGTCTGCTGGGTGGTTGTAGCAGGTTTTGGTCACTTCACATGACCCTGGGACACTGTGACTGTCATAAATATGAATCAGTTGCCAAGTATCTGAATGTAAATCACAAGAGGACCCAGATTGTTGGGGGGCAATAAAGCTGACTTTGTAATAATGCCGCTGGGGGGGGGGGGCGAAAGCCCTAATAAGCAGGCATATACATAGAACGAAGGCTATTGCTAAGCACATTGGTTTGTGCTTAAAAAATTGTAAGCCGCCCTGAGTCTTCGAAGAAGGGCGGGATATAAATGGGATTAAAATAAAAAAAAATAAAAAAATAAGACCCTGGAGATGCTGCAACATTCCAGCTGATCGGCGCTTCTTCTCGGCTCAGCAAAAGCACCGGGATCAGTGCCGAGCTCCAGCTGGAGCCTGGCGCTGATCCTGGCACTTCCACTGAGCCCTGACAGCCCTGCAGCTCCAGCCGTCTCTCGCTCAGGCTTGTGCGGTGCTGCCACCGGTTCAGCTCATTCCCCTCCCCCGCTACTTCTCTAGGATGGTTGCGTACCACCTGCCAGGTGCCAATGTACCACAGGTGGTACCCGTACCACTGGTTGAAAAGCCCTGTTATATACATCTTTATCTTTGTAAGATATATTCAGAGAGCCAGTTTGGTCTAGTTAGTTAAGGCACCATTCTACAAAGCAGGAAACTGGGAATTCTAGTTGCGCCTTAGGCGTGAAAGCTGGCTGGGGTACTTTGGGCCAATCACCCAGAGACAGTGAGTTCTAGTCCTGCCTTAGGCATGAAAGCCGGCTGGATACGTTTGGGCCAATCACCAGGAGATGGTGAGTTCTAGTCTTACTTTAGGCGTGAACGTTGGCTGATTGACTTGGGGCCAGTCACTCTCTCCCAGACCAACCCACCTCACAGGATTGTTGTTGTAGGGAAAAAGAGGAAGAAAGTAAGTTATGTATGTTTGCCGCCTTGAGCTACTTATAAAGTAATAAAGTTGGGATAAAAATCTAGTAAATAAAAATAAACAATAAATAAAAAGCGATCCAAATCACCATAACATATCTAAACCGTGGTCTGTCTTCTCACATTCATGCCGGACAATAGGAAATAGAAGAAAAAAAAACGACAGGGTAACAGCACACGTGCATATTAGAACATTTATGCTATGACTAGAATTAACGTACAGGTAGTTCTCATTTAACGACTGTAGTTGCGACAAGCAACTTGGTCGCAAAGCAAAGCGGTCACTAAATGAAACTGTGGCTGTGCTTAAGGTTTACTTTATAGACCTGGTTTGGTAGGAAAGTTATTTTTTTTTACATCGTGATTGCGAATGGTCGCTAAATGAGGCAGTCCCTAATCAAGGACTGCCTATAAAGACATCCAGGATCATTGAAAAGTATGGTTCAAGTGCCTGGGAGGAAGGAAAACTGGGCTATCCTCCCTTTCCTACAAGGATTATCAGTTCACCTGATGACAGCATAAAACGTTCAAAAGAGAAGCCTTAACTGTAAGGCGCTTGTTTTCCTTGGAATGGTGCCCTGATCCGCACCTTACAATTAAGTGAGCTTTAATTGCTTCCAGGTAATTGGCTACACACGCACACCCTCAAATCTGCCTGGGCATTCATAAGCGTCAAAGCAAAAGACCAATGAGATCACCACACTCCCAGTTATAAACCTCAGGCTGGAGTAAAAAAAAGAGGAATGGAAATTGGTTTTTTTTTTCTCTACAGGTAGTCCTTGACTTATGACGGGTGGCTTAGCGACCGGTTGAAGTTTTGACCGAGCTACCTAAGATCCAAGTTCGAGCTTCCAACAGCCGCTGACTTTTACGGCTGTTTGTAGCAACTCGCAGTCATATCACTCTGTTTTACAACGGTTTTTTTTTTCTTTTTGCCGAATGCCGGCATTTATTTATTTCCGGGTTCAAACAATACCCATAGCCAACTACTGTTTTGTTTAATGACCGCCGTGTTTGCTTAATGAGCACAGTGTTTGCTTAGTGACTGCAATGATTCAGCTGCTGCAAACAAGGTAAAATGGGATCAGTCCCATGACCGATAAGGTTTTCCAATGGTTTCAAATCATGACCGTGAGGGGCAGGCTCCATTATGGTCGTAACTCAAGTACAACCTTTTTCCCCCCATAGTTCTTAAGTTAATCACACGGTCGTTAAGAGAATCCAGCTACCCCCCCCCCACACTTGACTTTGTTTGTTGGAAGCCGAGTCGGAAGGTTACAGATGGTGACCGCGTGAGCCTGGGACAATGAAAACCGTCATAACTATGAGCCAGTTGCTAAACATCTGAATTTTGATCGTGTGACTCATCGGGATGCTGCGACGGCCGTCAGGTTGGAAAATGGCCAGGAGTCCCTTTTTTCCCCAGTGCCGCTGTGACTTCAAACAGTCACTAAACGAAAGGCCGTAAGTTGAGGACTACCTGTAGAGCTTCACCTTTCCAAAAGAAGAAAAGTTTGGCCTTACCTGAGGGAAGTCGCCATTTCTGGGTAAGAAATCAGCAAGGCCTTGAGGTGCGAAATTGGAATCCGAGAAGAACTGCCCGTTGGCGGGATTGGTATAGAAATTAGATGGGGTATTAAAATATTGCCTATAAAGAAACGAAAAGTGTCGTCAGATTACAGATGTTATTTGGAAAGCGCCGGGCCCTGCGACTGCGGAGGCCCGGGCGGAGTGGGGCTTTTATTTAAATAAAACAAAAGAAAAAAGAAAAAAAGGGAGCAAAAGAGAAAAGAAAGTGACACAACAAGGAACACAATGTCGCAACCAAAACTGAAAAACGAAGAAGACAATGCCACAACCAAAATTACGTATATAAAGAACTATGCCCTTCTCTATGCATATTTCACAGGGAGTCCTCAAGTTATGACCACAATGGAGCCCTACGTTTCTGTGGCTAAGCGAGACGTTGGTTACGTGAGTTTTGGCCCCTTTTACGACCTTCCTCGCCACAGTTGTTAAGTGAACCCCAGCAGTGGGTAAAGTTAGTAACGCGGTTGTTAAGTGAATCCAGCTTCCCCATTGACTTTGCTTGTGAGGAGGTCGCAAAAGGGGACCATGTGACCCCGGGACACTGCAATCTGTCGTAAATATGAACCAGTTGCCAAGCGTCTGAATTTTAATCACGTGACCACGGGGATTCTGCAACGGTCTTAAGTGTGAAAAACGATCGCAAAGAAGTCGCTTCTTTCAGTGCCATTGTTAACTTTGAGCACTCACTAGCTGAACTGTTGTAAGTCGAGCACTACCTGTATCAAAAAAGGATGGCCATATTTCACTAGCATTGACAATGGATGCTTGGAAAGTTTCAAAATGAAATATTTTAGCTAGCACATCGCTATCAGTCACGCAAATGCCCCCCAAAATTGTAGTTTTCAAAGTTTTTATTTTTATTTTTTTTAACAGAGTTCAATAATAATTATTCAACAAAAACGTGTGGCCTGAGTATCTTATTCACTAATGCAAATTAAATTCCTAATCCCTAAATCTTTTCTCTAACCATTGATAAAATAGGTCCCAAGTTTGAAAATATTCTGTTTCTTCTTTTTCTTTCAACCTTAAAGTAAGTCTGTCCATTTCCGCAGTCTACTATTTTTTAAAATTATTTCTTCTTCTGGTGGTGTTTCTTCGTTCTTCCAATATGGTGCAAATATAATTCTTGTAGAATTATCACATGTAGAAGCAAATATGTACTTTGCTTATCAAGTTTTTCTGGCATTATACCTAGTAAAAAAAATTCAGGTTTATAGTCTCTAACATTTTAGATGACCTGATTCTACCCTTACACTCTAACCCCAATCAGCAGCTCTCCAGAATTTTGTTTTCCAAAATTACTAGGTACCATTCCTTGCCTTAGTCACTTGCAATAATGCACTCACCAAGAGGCTAGTCCTCACCCTTGAAAGTGAAAGCATTTGAATGATTATGGATGGGAAGGAAAAAGAGATTTCTCACTATGTCAGGTGATCTGGATGGTATCAATTCGTTAATTATCAGAATCCGGATTTACATTTGCCAAAACTGTACAGGTAGTCCTCGACTTACATTCATTTAGCACTGTTCAAAACAACCTGCCTCCAGAACCTGTGAATGCTCCAAGAATGGAAGTTTTTAACAGGAGACTGGACAGCCATTTGTCTGAAATGGTATAGGGTTTCCTGCCTGAGCAGGGGGTTGGACTCGATAACCTCCAAAGTCCCTTCCAATTGTTGTTGTTGTTGTTGTTGTTATCACTGAAAAAAATGGATTATGACCAGACCTTGCATTGCAGCATCCCCATGCTCACATGATCAGAATTCAGATGCTTGCAAACTGGCCTGTATTTTCAGGTAGTCCTCGACTTACAACAGTTCATTTAGAGACTGTTCCAAGTTACAACGGCACAGAAAAATGTGACTTACGATCATTTTTCATAGTTACGGCCTTTGCAGCATCCCCACAATCATGTGATCAAAATTCAGAATGCTTGGCAACTGGTTCATAAATATGACGGTGGCAGCGTCCCGGGGTCGTGTGATCCCCTTTTGTGACCTTTCGACGAGCAAAGTCAATGGGGGAAAGCCGGATTCATGTAACAATCATGTTGCTACTTTAACAACTGCAGTGATTCACTTAACAACTGCAGCAAGAAAGGTCATAAAATGGAGCAAAATTCATTGAACAAATGTCTCACTTAGTAACAAAACAAATTAGCCTAAATTGTGGTTGTAAGTCAAAAAATAACTGCAACAATTTGCTTAAACAATGGCAGGGGGGAAAAGTTGTAAAATAAGGTGTGGCTCACTTAACAACAGCAACAGAAATCCTGATCCCAATTGTGGTCATAAGTCGAAGAATACGAGTAATGTTTTTTTTTTTAAATAAAATTGCAGTTTGTGCAATATTGCTGATTCAGAAAGCATCTGGAGGGAATAATATTTGCATCCCTCATTAAAAAAAATCCCAAGGGCTCTCTACAGGTAGTCTTCGAACTTAAGACCACAACTGTGCCCCAAATTTTTGTTGTTAAGACATTTGTAAGTTGGGTTTTGTCCCATTTTCTGACCTTTCTTGCCTCAGTTGTTAAGTGAATCGCTGCAAGCTGACAACTTAGTAACCCGGCTGTTGTGTGAATCTGGCTTCCCCACTGATCTTGCTTGTCAGAAGGCTGCAGAAGGGGATCACGTGACCCTGGGACTCTGCGACCGTCATAAATATGAACCACTTGCCAAGCGTCTGAATTTTGATCACATGATGCTGCCCAGGCTGTAACTGTGGAAAACGGTCATAAAGTCACTTTTTTTCCCCCCAGGGCCATTGTAACTGTTGTAACAGTCACTAAACCAACTGTTGTAAGTCGAGGACTACCTGTACTATGGAGGAACTGGTTATCTTGGACATCCTATCTCTCTTTAAACCCTGGGAGGGTAAGTTGAGAACTGGATCGATGCAGGACAGGGGCCACTACCAGCTTTCAAGATTCAATGTTAAATCTGGTTTGGGTGTCGGGCTTGGCTAGATCCCACAAGACGTTAAGGCTCCCAGGTTTTATTTTTAAATCCCCTGCCCACACAACTGTCTCCTAAGCACACTCATGAGTTCCTCCTCCAGTACCAGTGAGGAATAGCCTCCTGACCAGTCCTCCTTCAACAGGAGAAGAGACATTCCTCTGTCCTGGTCCTATTAGACCTCTCTGCGGCTTTTGATACCATCGACCATGGTATCTTATGGTATCTTACTTCGGCGTCTCAGGAGATTGGGAGTGGGAGGCACTGTTCTTCAGTGGTTCTCCTCCTACCTTCTGGAACGTTCACAGTGGGTGTTGGCGGGTGACCAGAGATCGACCCCGAGGCCTCTCATTTATGGAGTTCCTCAGGGGTCGGTCCTCTCACCTCTCCTGTTTAACATCTATATGAAGCCGCTAGGTGAGATCATCCGTGGTTTTGGAGTGGGTTATCATCAGTATGCTGATGACACCCAGCTTTTCATCTCGACCCCAAACCACATCAGTGATGCCCTTGACGTGATGTCCCGTTGCCTGGAAGCGGTCCGGGAATGGATGGGGAGGAACAGGCTTCAACTCAACCCGGACAAGACTGAATGGCTGTACATACCGGCATGTCAGGATATTCAGAGTATTCCATCCCTTAATATTGGGGGCGAGTTACTGCCCCCCGTAGATAGGGCTCGCAACCTGGGTGTCCTCCTAGATTCACAGCTCTCCTTAGAAGATCACATAGGAGCTGTGAGTAGGGGGGCTTTCACTCAGGTTCGTCTGGTGCGCCAGCTACGACCCTATCTGGACCTGGATGCCTTACGTACAGTCACCCATGCACTTGTGACCTCTCGTCTTGACTACTGCAACGCTCTTTACATGGGGCTGCCCTTGAGAATCACTCGGAAACTTCAGCTGGTACAGAGTGCAGCTGCACGGACGCTTTTGGGGGCTCCCCGATACTCCCATATTACACCTCTGCTTCGTGAGCTGCACTGGCTTCCAGTTGCCTTCCGGGTGAAATTCAAGGTGCTAGTGATGACATACAAAGCCCTACATGGCATGGGTCCGGAATACCTACGGGAGCACCTACTGCCAGCGTCAACACCCCTCCGTCCTGTGCGCTCCCACAGAGAGGGCCTCCTCAGGGTGCCACCGGTCAGAGAATGCCGGCTGGTGACCCCCAGGGGGAGAGCATTCTCGGTGGGTGCGCCAATCCTCTGGAACCGCTTACCAGCCGAAATCCGGATGGCCCCTGACCTTCGCACCTTTCGGCGAGATTTAAAAACCTATCTATTCCAGCAAGCCGGCCTGGCCTGATAGATTTGGGGTTTTATTTGTAGATCTGGGGGTTTATTTGTTTTATTGTTGGTTTATTGTATACTTACTTTGCTCTGTACACCGCCCTGAGTCCTCTGGGAGAAGGGCGGTATATAAAACGAATAAATAAATAAATAAATAAATAAATAAAACCGCCCCCTCGGCTTACGCAAACCAGAATAAACAGTGGCCGGCTCACATCCTGGAGAGCGGGGGGGGGGGGGGCTGGACCGATGATAAGAAAACAGGACACTGACGCCAGCTTCCCCCCCCCCTTGAAAACCTTTCCGTCAAAAGAGTGAGGCTGCTAGGTGAAACCTCTGCCCACATAGCTTGACACATGCCACCTTAGTTTTGCTTTTACTCCCCAAGCCCAGCTTGTGGGAACGTCCCCGTTTCAGCTGCATCATCTTTCCAGTAAAATGGAGGGCACGCTGAATGTGTGACAGGCTCAGCCACAGGGGCCAGGCAAGGCGCCAAGCCTTACGTCCTGCAGAGTGGCAAAAGGCACATGGGGGACCCCTGCAGGAAGACTGGGGTATCCCTGAGGATGGTCTGTGGGAGAAATGGCTCCTACGCTGGGGGTCCCGCGGGCAAGGGAAGGGGCCCTGAACCAGAGTTTGCCAATTTATGAAACCAGGTTGAACTCTCTGTGTGAGCAAGGCGGGCTTCTAAATGCAAGCCTGCTGGTGCAGGAAGAACTTGGTGGATCTAGCTCAGGGGTGGGGAACCTTGGCTCCTCTATGATTTGTGGACTTCAACTCCCAGAATTCCTGAGCCAGCCATGCTGAGGGGACAGGGAGAGGTTTCCATGCTGAGCTATGTTGGCTCAGGAATTCTGGGAGTTGAAGTCCACGAGTCATAAAAGGGCCACGGTTCCCCACCCCTGAAAATTCTAGCTCTCTGTGGCTTTGCATGTTTTGTTTCTTAATGTTTTTAAGGTCCTTATTGCCATGTATTATGTAAGTCCTCGACTTCCAACCCGTTCATTTAGTGACCGGTTGAAATGACAACGGCACTGGAAAAAAGCAACTTCCGACCGTGTTTCACACTTACGACTGTTGCAGTGTCCCCCACGGTCGTGTGATTGAAATTGGGACGCTTGGCAAATGGCCTGTATTTATGACAGTCACAATGTCCTGGGGTCACGTGATCCCCTTTTGCGACCTTCTGACAAGCAAAGTCTATGGGGGAAGCCCGATTCACTTAACAACTGGGGGAACTAACTTATCAGCTGCAGTGATTCACTTAACAACCGCACCAAGAAAAGTCGTAAAAGAGGGCAAAACTCACTTTTAACAACTGTTTTCCTCAGCAACAGAAATGTGGGGCTAAACTGTGGTCATTAAGTCGAGGACTACCTGTAAAGAAGTGAGTCTGAGGTAAATTGATTAGCTCTCCTTGCAAGTCAGAGAGGAAAGATCTGTCTACTTTTCCTTTTCTGCCTTCATCTATACGCCCACAAATGAAATGAGAGATAATTGGATGCTGGACAGGTAGTCCTCGACTTACAACAGTTCATTTAGTGACCATTCAAAGTTACAACAGCATTGGAAAAAGTGACTTATGACTGTTTTTCACACTTACAACCGTTGCAGCATCCCCATGGTCACGTGATTTACGCTTGGCAACTGGTTCATATTTATGACGGTTGCAGTGTCCCAGGGGTCACGTGATCCCCTTTTGGGACCTTCTGGCAAGCAAAGTCAATGGGGGGTGCCAGATTCACTTAACAACAGGGTCACTAATTTAACAACTGAAGGGATGCACTTAACAACTGTGACAAGAAAGCTTGTAAAATGGGGCAAAATTCACATCACAACTGCCTTGCCTATAAGCAGAAACGTTGGGCTCAATTCTGGGTCATAAGTTGAGGATTACCTGTCTGTTATTTTGCAAGCTGGTTTCCAAGTACCCGAATTTTGATCCCCTGATCTTGGGATGCAAGAACCTGCTGTAACTTCTAGAGGCGGCTAAACAAATGGTTGTAAGTAGAAGACTGCCTGTACAGACAGTCCTCGATTTACAACAGTTCACTTAGCGACCGTTCACAGTTACAACGGCACTGATGAAAAGGGACTCGTGACCGTTTCCCACACTTACGAGACCATTGGGGCATCCCCCATGGTCACCTGATCAAAATCCAGACACTTGGCAACTGATTCATACCTATGACCATTGCTCTGTCCCGAGGTCAAGCGATCCCCTTTTGCGACCTTCTGACAAGCAAAATAAACAGGGCTGGAGTGGGGGGGTGGAGCCAGATTCACTTAACAACCGGGTTACTAACTTACCCCCTGCACTGACAACTGTGGCAAGAAAGGTCGTCCAATGAAGATGAAACTCCACTTGACAAGTGTCTCACTTAGCAAGGAGAAATTTTGGGCTCGACTGTGGTCGTAAGGTGAGGACGGCCTGCAGTGCAGAGTTTCGAATCCCGCACCTGTGCCAAAGGAGCCTGGGGTTACGTCAAGCCCCGCTGCTGGCGCTGAGAAGGGCTGGGTGAGAACAGCCATGGGGAGAAAAGGGAGGATTGAATCCTAATCAATAACCTTCATCCACCCTCTGCTACTCAATATGCAGCAAAGTAGGAGTAAGTAGGAGAGGAACAAAACCTCTGTTATCATCCCCCAAGAGGGTTCAGAAAGTAGGATTTACAGTAATACTCTTGGAAAAAAAACGACGACCTACACCCTGTTCCAAGCATGGGCGGTGTCCGCTGCAGCCCTCCAGCTGCAAAGGATAAGCTGAGGCTGCCGCACGGAAGCCTTTGTTTTGTTGGGGTTTTTTTTCCCCCTTTCTGCCCCAACCTGCCCAGACCTAGGTTGAAAAACACGGTTCGCAAGCTCTTTTCAAGCGGTGCCGAGTTCGAAAGGCATGAGAAGCCGTTCGATTGCCAGTCTTGGGTCGGCTAGCTGGATGATGAAATGCTTTGGGGGCGTGGATGCCCCAAAAGATAAATTGGCCTCTTGGGAAGGTTGAAATAGCATGGGTGGACTTCAACTCCCAGAATTCTGGGAGTTGAAGTCCACAGATCTGAAAGTGGCCAAAGTGGAAAGCCATTGCTCAAGGATAGGATTAAGAGCAGGGGTCTTCAAACTTGGCCCTTTTATGACTGGTGGACTTCAACTCCCACAATGTGGACTTGTGGCACGCTGGCTGAGGAATTCTAGGAGTTGAAGTCCACCAGTCATAAAAGGGCCAAGTTTGAAGACCCCTGGCTTAGAGAAATGAAGCGGGATTAACTCACATTGTCTTTTACAGGTAGTCCTCCACTTACAACCGTTCACTTAGCGACCGCTCAAAATCACAGCGGCACTGAAAAAAGGGACTTATCACTATCTTTCACGTTTACAACCGCTGCAGCATCCCCCATGGTCACGTGATCAAAATTCAGACGCTTGGTAACTGCTTATGACGGTCGCAAGCATCCCGGGGTCACGTGATCTGCTTTTGCATCCTTCTGACAAGCAAAGTCAATGGGGGAAAGCGGATTCACTTAACGACAATTTAACAAATGCCAACGATCCGCTTAAAAATCCGGCAAGAAAAGTCGCAAAATGGAGCAAAACTCACTTAACAAACGTAGCACTTAGAAGTATAAATTCTCGGCTCAACTGGGTCGTAACTTGAGGTTTACCTGTAAGTAGTTTGGGCCATGTTTGGCCAAAGAGAGCTGGAATCATCTCTGGATGCTGGACTAGCAGAGAACCACAATATCCAAACAATAGTTCCTGGTTGCTGTTGTTAACAGAATCCCTACTGGTAGTCCTCGACTTATAAACCTTCGCTTAGTGACCGTTCGAAGTTACGACGGCACTGGAAAAAGTGGCTTATGACTAAGTCTTCATGCTTACGACCGTTGCAGCATCCCCAGGGTCACGTGATGGAAAGTTAGGCACTTGGCAGCTGACATGTATTTACGACAGTTGCACTGTCCAGGGGTCATGTGAATACAGGTCAGTCCTCGAGTTACAACCGTTCATTTAGTGACCATTCAAAGTTACAACAGCAAGGAAAGAAGTGACTTATGACCCGTTTTCACACTTACGACCGTCGCAACACCCCCCCAGGGTCAAGTGATGAAAATTCAAATGCTTGGCAACTGCCTCATATTTATGATGGTTGCAGTGTCCCTGCGGTCCTGTGATCCCCTTTTGTGACCTTCTGACAAGCAAAGCCAATGGGGAAGCCAGATTCACTTAACAACCGTGTTACTGACTTACTGACTACTGTGATTCACTTAACAACTCCGGCAAGAAAGCTTGTAAAATGGAGCAGAACTCCCTTAACAAATGTTTCACTTAGCAACATAAATTTGGGGGTCAATTGTGGTCGTAAGTCGAGGACTACCTGTACCATCTGTAATCTTCCCAGCCAGCTTCCAAACTTTCAACGTCAATGGGGGAAGTCAGATTCACTTAATGACCGACTGATTCACTTAACAATTGCAGTGGTTCACTTAATACATGTAACAAAGTTCATAAAATGGGACAAAGTCACTTAACAACTGTCACAGAATAGAACTGGAATAGAATAGAATAGAATAGAATAGAATAGAATAGAATAGAATAGAATAGAATAGAATAGAATAGAATAGAATAGAATAGAATAGAATAGAATAGAATAATAGAATAGAATAGAATAGAAATTGGAATGAAAGAATAGAATAGAATAGAATAGAATAGAATAGAATAGAATAGAATAGAATAGAATAGAATAGAATAGAATAGAAATTGGAATGAAAGAATAGAATAGAATAGAATAGAATAGAATAGAATAGAATAGAATAGAATAGAATAGAATAGAATAGAATATGGAAAGGAATAAGAAAAGAATAGAATAGAATAGAATAGAATAGAATAGAATAGAATAGAATAGAATAGAATAGAATAGAATAGAATAGAATAGAATAGAGTAGAATAGAATAGAATATGGAAAGGAATAAGAATAGAATAGAATAGAATAGAATAGAATAGAATAGAATAGAATAGAATAGAATAGAATAGAATAGAATAGAATAGAATAGAATAGAATAGGAATAGAATAGAATAGAATAGAATAGAATAGAATAGAATAGAATAGAATAGAATAGAATAGAATAGAATAGAATAGAATATGGAAAGGAATAAGAATAGAATAGAATAGAATAGAATAGAATAGAATAGAATAGAATAGAATAGAATAGAATAGAATAGAATAGAATAGAATAGAATAGAATAGAATAGAATAGAATAGAATTTGAAGACCTCTGCTATAGGACATTGCATGCCAAAACAACTAGACACAAGGACAGTTTTCCCCCCATGCCATCACTCTGCTAAACAACTAATTCCCACAACACTGTCAAACTATTTAGTAGGGCTGCATTACTATTATCTTTCTCATCTTTCCTATTATCTATCTCATCTTATGACTATAACTTTGTTGCTTGTATCTTACGATTTATATTAACTGTTTTATTTAGTATCCTAGTATGATTTATATTGATTGCTTTTATTTAGTGTCCTATGACCTTCACTGAGTGTTCTCTCTTATGATTTATAATGACTGCTTTTTATGATTATAATCATGATTTATCACTTGTTGCTTGTATATACACTGAGAGCTTATGCACCGGAGACAAATTCCTTGTGACTCCAATCACATTTGACCAATAAATAATTCTATTCTATTCTATTCTATTCTATTCTATTCTATTCTATTCTATTCTATTCTATTCTATTCTATTCTATTCTATTCTATTCTATTCTATTCTATTCTTCCATTCCATTCTCCTCTTCTGTTCTATATTCTCTTCTCTTCTCCTCTTCTACATTGAATATAGAACAGAACAGAACAGAACAGAATATTGTCACAAGGCAGCTGACAAGTTCTAGATTGTGCGTTGTTTGTGTCAAAATGTGAAATTCGATGAGTTTCAAAGCAGATGAGTACTAAGGTACCACTGTATAAGTAAGATGCTCTATTTAATTTAATTTAATTTAATTTAATTTTAATTTAATTTATTAATATTTCTATACCGCCCTTCTCCCGGAGGACTCAGGGCGGTGTACAGGGCAAGAATAAAACACAAAAATTTACAAAAACTAAAAAATAATTAAATGCATGCCCGATTAAAATACAATTGATACACAGTAAAAACCCCAATAAAAATGATAAAAACCCCCACCAATCCCCCCTCAGGCCAGGCCGGCTTGCTCGAACAAGTATGTTTTCAGATCGTGGCGAAAGGAGCGCAGATCGGGCGCCGTCCGGAGCTCAACCGGTAACTGGTTCCATAGCTCCGGGGCGCCCACAGAGAAGGATCTCCCCCTGGGGGCCACCAGTCGGCATTCTCTGACCGGTGGCACCCTGAGGAGGCCCTCTCTGTGGGAACGCACAGGGCGCAGGGAGCTTGATGCCGGCAGCAGATGTTCCCTGAGGTACTCCGGCCCCATGCCATGGAGGGCTTTGAACACCATTACTAGCACTACTTTATCTTTTATGTCTGTTTTTATTTGCATGGTTCGAAATGTTTCCAAGCCATTTTGGTTTCTGTATATTAACACAGGTTTTGACACTGTTTCCCTCTGGGGTTGTTTGTTTGTTTTTCCTTAATTTCCCAGGCTAGTGTGCAGCCCTGATGATTTCCTAGTGGACTCCAATCCCAGGATTCACCCTGTTTAGTAAATGGTATAGGCCAGGTCTCCTACTTGAGCAGGGGGTTAGACTAGAAGACCTCCAAGGCCCCTTCCAGCTCTATTCTGTATAGTGTTTTGTAATCTTACACAAATGCACTTACTGGTTTTCATTCAGGAAAAATGGTGATGAATACGAAGGAGGTGCAAACAGGGATGAACTCCAGCAGCTGGAAGCAGAATTCTGCAAAAAACAGCAAAACAAAGCAGGTTTCAAATGGGGTATGTTCAGGAACCTTCAAAGCCTTTTCAGAGTCCTACTGCTGTATCCGAAGTTGACAATGCAAGGATAAATGTAATGCAACAACAGCGCCTCTGAGAAGCAAGAGGCTTGAAAGAAGCCAGCAGTATGCAGAAATATATAATATATATATATATATAAAACTTTCGGGAGAAGAAAATGACAAAAACTCGCCCCACTAGGATTGGCCCCATCCCACTCATGATGGCAGAGGAGGCATGCTACGGGGTCCCGTCAGACCAATCATTCCGCCTGGCAGGGTCCAGGAGGAGGGCCTTCTCTGCTCTGGCTCCTCCCTTCTGCAACATCTTGCCCCACTCCAGATGTGAGGTTGGCCCCCCCACCCTCCCATCCTTTTGTTAGGGCCTAAAGATCTGGCTCTGCCAGTTGGCTTGGGACCCCAGTGGGGGAACAGCCCAGTTGAGGTGGTTGATCGGGTGACAACAGATCCCACACCCTCCCACACCCATTCCATCCTCACCTTCCCCACATATCCTGGTTTTTAATCCACCCAGAATTACCTCATGGCAAGGTGGGCAGCCAATACATTTTTATTTAAATTTAAATTTACACACACATAAATTCACACACACTTATGAAATAAAGGGGGATTTTCTGTAACGAAGGACTGCTGCTTGAAGTGCTTCCCTGTACATTCTGCTACGCTGTTTCAGTCATTGCAAGTAGGTACTCAGTAGTAACCCTTGTAAGCAGAGTACGTACTTGTCTGTCTCTGTATATATATGTGTGTAAATTTAAATTTCCATGCATATATATGTAAACATTTAAATTCACACACACATTTGTAAAAATTTAAATTTACATACATATATGTAAAAAATTAAATTTACACACACAGGTGTAAAAATTTAAATTTACACAAACGTATATAAAAATTTAATTGACACACACATATATAAAAATTTAAATTTACATACACATGTAAAAATTTAAATTGACACACATATATGTAAAAATTTAAATTGACACGCATATATGTAAAAATTTAAATTGACACACATACATATGTAAAAATTAAATTGACACACATATATAAAAATTTAAATTGACACACACATGTATAAAAATTTAAATTTACACACAGATATATAACAATTCAAATTTACACACCCACATATATATAACAATTCAAATTTACACACCCACAAACACACACACACTTTTCCAGAGAAGGCTTAGGAGCTCTGCCACTTTGAAAAGATTGAGAAATTTGGCAAGGAAATACCTCTGAAACAATGATCCAAGGGGGTCACGCTTTGTCTGGCAAAAAGCTACGGTAAATATTAAGCTGCTGAATTTAAGCTTTCCAAGCCCTAAACCAGGGGCTTCAAACTTGGCCCTTTTTTGACTTGTGGACCAACTCCCAGAATTCCTCAGCCAGCCAGTGTGCCTGGCTGAGGAATTCTGGGAGTTGAAGTCCACAAGTCACAAAAGGGCCATGTTTGAAGACCCCCTGCCCTAAAACATCTAGGGGCAGAGGTATTAGGGCTATGTGTTTTTAGTGGCAAGAAATACAGATGGTCCTTGACTATCAACCACAATTGAGCCCCAAATTTCTGTTGCTAAGTGAGATAATTGTTAAATGAGTGTTGCCCCATTTTACGACCTTTCTTGCCACAGTGGTTAAGTGAATCACTGCAATGGTTGAGTTAGTAACACGGTTGTTAAGTGAATCTGACTTCCCCATTGATTTTGCTTGTCAGCAGGTCACAAAAGGGGATCACATGACTCCGGGACACGGCAACCGTCATAAGTCAGTTGCTGAGCATCTGAATTTTGATCACATGACCATGGGGATACTGCAATTCTTGTAAGTGTAAAAAAAGGGTCGTAAGTCACTTTCCTCAGCCCTGCTGTAACTTCAAATCATCAGTAAACAAACTGTTGTAAGTTGAGGACACAGTGAGAAACAGTTCTAGCACCTGGTCTGCAACAATTTGAACCAGACGAGCCTTTCCTCAGTTTCCCAAACCTTGACAACTTGAAGATGTGTGGACATCAACTCCCAGAATTCCTCAGCCAGCATGGTTGACTGGGGAATTCTGGGAGTTGAAGTCCACATAATTTAAACTTGCTAAAGTCAGGACGCGGTGGCTCAGTGGGTTAGGATGCTGAGCTTGTTGATCAGAAGGTCGGCAGTTTGGCGGGTCGAATCCCGAGTGCCGCGTAACAGAGTGAGCGCCTGTTACTCGTCCCAGCTTCTGCCAACCTAGCAGTTCGAAAGCACGTAAAAAGGCAAGTAGAAAAATAGGGACCACTACGGTGGGAAGGTAACAGCGTTCCGTGCGCCTTTGGCATCTAGTCATGCCGGCCACATGACCACGGAGACGTCCTCGGACAAGCGCTGGCTCTTCGGCTTTGAAACGGAGATGAGCACCGGCCCCTAGAGTCGGAAACGACTAGCACGCACGTGCGGGGGAACCTTTACCTTTACCTTTAAGGTCAGGAAAACAGTCTTTGAGTCATGTAGTTGTGTTCAGAGAAAAGGCTTGTTGCATTTTAAAGGCATGTCCTTCAGTGGACAGAAGAGGGCCCCCCTCTGCATCTCTGGGCTGATCAAAACAGAGTCGAACATAACCTATACCAGGGGTAGGCAACCTTGGCTCCCTCATGACTCGTGGACTTCAACTCCCAGAATTCCTGAGCCAGCATGGCTCAGCTTGGAAACCTCTCCCTTTCCCCTCAGCACGGCTGGCTCAGGAATTCTGGGAGTTGAAGTCCACCAGTCATAAAAGTGCCAACCCCTGAGGTCCTAGCTTCACAACTAGGGTCTCTCTCTCTTTGTTGGCCAAGACTGAATTCGGAAGACCATCTGCAGGTGCTCTCATCCTGAAGTTTATACAAGTAATCCCCGACTTCACTTCATTTAGTGACCATTGAAAGTTGCAACGGCACTGAAAAAATATGGCCATTTTTCACACTTACAACCATTGCAGCATTCCCACGGTTATGTGACCAAAATTCCGATGCTTGGCAAATGACTCATATTTATGATGGTTGCAGGGTCCCGGTGTGTGTGTGTGTGTGTGTGTGTGTGTGTGTGTGTGTGTGTGTGTGTGACACGTAATTCCCCTTTTGCGACCTTCTGACAAGCACAGTCAATGGGGAAGCCAGGTTCCCTTAAAAACCGTGTTACTAACTTCACAAATGCAACGATCCGCTTGACAAATGTGGCAAGGAATGTCTCAGTTAGCAGCAGAAATTCTGGCCCCAATTTGTGGTCGTACGTTGAGGACTGCCTGTAGCTGGAATAAAGACTGGTTTGTAAAAAAAAAATCGAGAAGAGTCTGGCAGCATCTTTTTGGATTTTTGTTTATTTAATATCTATGATGGGCGTCTTACCAAGACGACTTAATGTTTTTATTAAAAGGGATGTGCTTTCAGGCATACATTTGAGTTTGGTCTAGTCAGGATAGAAACCGGGAGACAGTGAGTTCTAGTCCTGCCTTAGCCATGAAAGTCAACTGGGTGACTATGGGCCAATCCCCAAGAGACGGTGACTTCTAGTCCCACCACGTCAACTTGGTGACCTTGGACCAGGGGTCTTCAAACTTGGCCCTTTTATGACTTGTGGACTTCAACTCCCAGAGTTCCTCAGCCAGCCTTGGCTGAGGAATTCTGGGAGTTGAAGTCCACAAGTCCTAAATGGGCCAGGTTTGAACAACTCTGGTCTAGAAAGTAAGCCAAATAAATCAGAGCAAGAGAACTGTAGATAACAATAAATTTAAATCAGAAGGATGGAAAAACCTTCTGGTCAAGATTAGGACATCTTGGTGGAAACCCAAGACAGGCTCCATTGTTGACCTCAGGAGTATACCATGCAATAAGCAAAATTTTGTTTGAGGGGTGAATATAATTCAATGTTTGTAAATTTTGGCCACTTTCAGATGGGTGGCTGAGGAATTCTGGGAGTTGAAGTCCACCTATCTGAAAGTGGCTAGGGTTGCAAAACACTGGCGTAATGTGTGAAGCTGAATGGCTGCAGCTTGTAAGCCATGATTTATGGTTTAGCATAACTTAGGCAGCCAGTTAAATCAAGCCTAAGCAAATTAGGACGGTGCAAGAGGTGAACCAAGTCTTGTGGTGAGTGATAATCTAAGAAAGGCTGACGTGCTGGCTGAGGAATTCTGGGAATTGAAGTCCACCCATCTAAAAGTGGCTAAGGTCAAGAAATCCTCCTGACTGAGGAATTCTGGGAATTGAAGTCCACCCATCTGAAAGTGGCCAAGATTGAGAAACACTGGTGTAATGTGTGAACCTGAATGGCTGCAGCTTGTAAACCATGATTTATGGCTTAGCACAACGTAGGCAGCCAGCTAAATCAAGACTAAGCAAAGTAGGACTTAGTGCAAGAAGTGAACCAAGTCTTGTGGTGAGTGATAGTCTGAGAAAAACTGGCATGTGGCTGAATCCATTACAGCTGAGGACTCATCTCCCAGGAACTCTCACCTCAGGGGTAGGCAAGCCAAGCTGGGCCTGAAGGGTGGGTGTCCTATACAGTGTATTTGCGGGCTGCTGGTGCGTACATGGTGGGTAGTAACTCCTCCCCCTGTCCATGGTGAGGGGCAAAGCGGGCATCAGGTTTTGGGCTGCTTCATGGAGGAATCCGAAGCCAGCCGGTCTCTGGAGGTACAAAGAGATCCTTTATCTCAGCCTTTCTCTCTGCAACATGTCCTGAGGGGGGGAAAAAGAAAGGCAAAAGATTAGGAACATCCCAAATTGCATTACAGGGGGTCCTCGACTTACAGCTCAAAGTTACAACGGCACTGAAAAAATGGGACTCATAACTGGTCTTCACAATTACAACCGCTGCAGCATCCCAACAGTTACATAATCAACTTTTCAAGTGTTTGGCAACCGGCATGTATTTATGATACCTGTCCTGCCCTGGGGTAATGCGATCATTTTTTGCAACCTTCCCAGCTGGCTCCTGACGGGCAAAGTCAGTGGGGGAAGCCAGATTTGCTTAATGACCGCATGGTTCGCTTAACCACCATAGCAAGAAAGGTCGTAAAATCGGGCAAAACTCACTTAATGTCTCGCTTAGCAACGGAAATTTGGGTCTCGACTGTGATCGTAAGTTGAGGATTACCTGTACAGGTAGCCCGTGCCTTGCAACCGTTTGTTTGATGACCGTTCAAAGTTCCGACGGGACTGAATAAAGTGACTTACGACTGGTGTTCACACTTACGACCATCGCAGCACCTCCCAAACCCAGGATCAACATTCAGTTATGTGGCAACCAGCATGTATTTAGGTCCGCAGTGTCCCGGGGAAATCATGTCACCATCATGGGGCAAAACTCACTTAACAAATGTCTCACTTAGCAACATAAATTTTGGGCTCAATTATGGTCGTTCTGTCGAGGACTACCTGTACAATCCTGTAAGTCCTACTGGACAATCACTTAAATATGAGCCAGCTGTGTACTGCAGCTGCCAAAAAAGCCAACGCAGTGCTAGGCTGCATTAACAGAGGGACAGAATCAAGATCACGTGAGGTGTTAAGACCACATTTCAATCCCACACTTGGAATCCTACATCCGGTTTTGGTCACCACAATGTAAAAAAGATGTTGAGACTCTGGAAAGAGTACAGAGAAGAGCAACAAGGATGATCAGGGGACTGGAGGCTAAAACATATAAGGAACAGTTGCTGGAATTGGGAATGTCTAGTTTAATGAAGAGAAGGATGGGGGGGGGACATGATAGCAGTCTTCCTATATCTCAGGGGTTGCCCCAAAGAAGAGGGAGTCAAGCTATTCTCCAAAGAGCCTGAAGGCAGGACAAGAAGCAACAGATGGAAACTAATCAAGGAGAGAAGCAACCTAGAACTAAGGAGAAATTTCTGACAGAACAATTCACCAGTGGAACAACCTGCCTCCAGAAGCTGGGAATGCTCCAACACTGGAAGTTTTTAAGAAGAGAATGGGCAGCCATTTGTCTTAAAAGGTTTAGGGTTTCCTGCCTGAGCAGGGGGTTGGACTAGATCAGGGCTTTTCAACCTTTTCACCCATTGTACCAATTTTAGGATATGGCAACATCCGAGTACCACCAGTAGTCTAGCAAGGTGTCAAAAACTAGATGACCAAAAAAACTTGACCAAAAAAAAAAAGGAAAAAAGTAATGAAGTACAGGTAGTCCTTGACTTACAACAGTTTGCTTAGTGACTGTTCAAAATTACAATGGCACTGAAAAAAGTGCCCCCCAGGCCACAGCAGACCAAGACACCTGCCTGCCCACCCAGTGGCATTCTTCCTCCTGTCCGAGGTTTTCATTGTTGTGAGCTGGAGTTGAAGTCCACAAGTCTTAAAGTTGCCACAGTTGAGGACCCCAGATATAGCACATATAAGGCAGGGTTCCCCAAGGCCTGAGCTAGGGCCCACTCCCGGGTTGCGGCCCGTTCTGAACCGGTCATGCAAGTGGCGGATGAATTTCTGTTGAAGATTGGCAGCGGGGGTGGGGTGGGGTGATGGTGTTTAGTTTTTATTCCCCCCCCTCCCTCTGATGGGTGGTTGCAGCAGGTTTTGATCACTTCACATGACACTGTGACCGTCATAAATATGAATCAGTTGCCAAGCATCTGAATGTAAATCACAAGACCCTGGAGATGCTGCAACATTCCAGCTGATCGGCACTTCTTCTAGACTCAGAAGCGCCAGGATCAGCGCCGAGCTCCAGATGGAGCCTGGCACTGATCCTGGCGCTTCCGCTGAGCCCTGACAGCCCTGCAGCTCCAACCGTCTCTCGCTCAGGCTTGTGTGGTGCTGCCACCGGTTCAGCTCCTTCCTGTCCCCCGCTACCACTTTTCTAGGATGGTCACGTACCACCTGCCAGGTGCCAATGTACCACAGGTGGTACCCGTACCACTGGTTGAAAAGCCCTGGGCTAGATGACCTCCAAGGTCCCTTCCAACTATTATTATTATTATTATTATTATTATTATTATTATTATTATTATTATTATTATTATTATTATTATTATTACTATTATTATTATTATTACTATTATTATTATTATTACTATTATTACTATTACTATTATTATTATTATATTATTATGATGATGATGATGCCATTCAGAGATGCATCTCTCAGCCACCTGCTAGGAGACTTAATTAGGCAATTAAAAACCATTCCTATTGCATCTCTCAAAAAGACCCAGCATTTTATTGCTGTCATCCTTTATTTATCGCAATGAATGTAAAATTAGCCGTAGCTTGCGGGAAAGCAAATGAGATACCAGAAAAACCAGAGGAGAAAGCAGCAGCTGTGCAGGGCGGCTAAAAAACTGATGTGAAGCTATTGGCACATCACTGGATCCTTCTGGTTTTCGCCCACCCCACAATTTCTACGTCTTAAGTAAGCAGTTCTGCTTCTCCCCCCACTCCTCCTCTGTTTTCCCAAGTTTGTAACCGCATTTGATAGGAAATCTAGAGCTGGCGATTCCGGTAAGAGCTGCAGAGGACGAGCTTCACTTTACGGTTTCACAGAGGATAACTTATTATGAAGGGGAGAAAATCAATAAGGGAGAAGAAGAGAAATCTTCTGCTGGTCTTCTGCATTAGCTGGCTTGTCACCACAACTTGGAGCAGTTAGGTTTTCACTGGGAAGGGGGGGGGGCTATTCTGCCATGAAGGGTCAATCTCCTCTTTGGCCAATAAGTAAAACCAACTTGGGTCAACTCTAGAAGGGGGTGTTGAATGTGTGGCGTACAGTAGTGATTGATTGAAAGATGTCCAGAGTTTGATGTAAGATGGGCGGTTGTCTAAATCAGCGGTCTCCAATCCTTCTGCTTCAAGGGACCAACCGGTTTCAGAAGAAAAATTGTCTTCCACGGACTGGGGTGGGGGGGAATGGTTTCAAGTGTGCAACCTAGAACCCACACATGCACAGTGTCTATGGAGATCAGTCATCCAGGTTATGGTTGTCCCAAAGATGCTTTTTCAGGAGGCAACTGGACTTTCTTGTTTACAGAATGGAATGGAATGGAATGGAACGGAACGGAATGGAACAGAATTAGAAGAATGGAATGGAAAATAATAGAATAGAATAGAATAGAATAGAATAGAATAGAATAGAATAGAATAGAATAGAATAGAATAGAATAGAATAGAATAGAATAGAATAGAATAGAATAGAATAGAATAGAATTAGAAGAATGGAATATGGAATGGAATATAGAATAGAATAGAATAGAATAGAATAGAATAGAATAGAATAGAATAGAATAGAATAGAATAGAATAGAATAGAATTAGAAGAATGGAATATGGAATGGAATATAGAATAGAATAGAATAGAATAGAATAGAATAGAATAGAATAGAATAGAATAGAATAGAATAGAATAGAATAGAATAGAATAGAATAGAATAGAATAGAATTAAAGAATGGAATGGAATGGAATATAGACTAGACTAGGCTAGACTAGAGCTGGAAGGGACCTTGGAGGTCTTCTAGTCCATCCCTCTGCTCAAGCAGAAGGACCTATACCATCTCAGACAGGTGATTGTCCAGTCTCTTTTTAAAAACCTCCATCGATGGAACGCCCTCGATTTCTGGGGACAAGCTGTTCCACTGGTTGATTGTCCTTCTCATCCAAGAAGCTTCTTCAGCGCTGATTGGATGGTGGGGAATTTCTACTCCTTGCAGACAGCTGGTCTTTTGCATCCTTTTAGAGAGTTGTTGGAGCTGCAGGATGTTTCCTGTCCTGTGTCCTTTCACTGTTGAAGACAAGTACAAAAGAATGCAAATGACCAGCTTCTTGGATGAGAAGCGAAACATCTTCAAAGGAAAACGAGAAAGTCCAGTTGCCTCCTGAAAAAAGCACCTCTGGGGCACACCTGCACAGAGGAAGCTTTGCTCACTCGCCTGCTGCTTCCGCGACCTGGTTCCCAACAGGTCACGGACCAGTACTGGTCCACAGCTCAAGGGCTAGGCACCCCTGGTCTAAATGATTTAAATAAATAAAATTAGTTAGACGAATACAGGTAGTCCTCGATTTACAACAGTTCATTTAGTGACTGTCTTTCACAGTTAAGACCTTTCCAGCATCCCCATGACCTGGTAATCAAAATTCAGATGTTTAGCAACTGGTTCATATTTACTACAGTTACAGTGTCCTGGGATCATGTGATCACCATCTGTAACCTTCCGAGCGGGCGTCCAACAAGCAAAGTCAACGGAGGTAGCTGGATTCACTTAACGACCATGTGCTTCACTTATGAAGTGCAGTCATTCGCTTAACAACTATGGGGAAAAAAGGTCATCAAATGGAGCAAAACTCATTAACAACTGCCTGGCTTAGCAATGGAAATCTGTGGCTCAAATAGGAGCCAGCCTTATGCTGCAGCTACCAAAAAAGCCAACACAGTGCTAAGGTGCATTGACAGAGGGACAGAAGCAAGATCACGTGAGGTGTTAATACCACTTTACAAGGCCTTGGGAAGGCCACACTTGGAATACAGCATCCAGTTTTGGTCACCACGATGTAAAAAAGATGTTAAGACTCTAGAAAGAGTGCAGAGAAGAGCAACAAAGATGATCAGGGGACTGGGGGCTAAAACATATGAGGAACGATTACTGGAATTGAGTATGTCTAGTTTAATGAAGAGAAGGACGGGGGACACAGGATAGCAGCCTTCCAATATGTCAGGAGCTGCCCCAAAGAAGAGGGAGTCAAGCTATTCTCCACAGCGCCTGAAGGCAGGACAAGAAGCAACGGATGGAAACTAACCAAAGAGAGAAGCAACCTAGAACTAAGGAGAAATTTCCTGGCAGTGAGAAAAATTAACCAGTGGAACAACCTGCCTCCAGAAGCTGTGAATGCTCCAACACTGTAAGTTTTCAAGAAGACATTGGACAGCCTTTGTCTGAAATGGTATAGGGTTTCCTGCCTGAGCAGGGGGTTGGACTAGATGACCTGCAAGGTCCCTTCCAACGTATTATTATTATTATGGTGGCATTTCTACAGTACACTTTCCCCAAAAGGTTTCCACAATTTTGGCCAGTACTGTATGACAGTTTCCCCAAGTGTGCTGATGATTCAAATTTGCAGTTCCTGCCCTGGTCACATGACTGCACTGTAGCGCTCAGCGAGCATCCCGCACTCACATGACAAATTCATGATTATTATTTTTAAAATGAAAACAAGCCTTTGCTTTTGTTGGCAAAAATGCCTCATGATGAACAATGGGTTCACTTAATGACCACAGATTCACCTAGTTTCCATGGTGATTGGCTTAACAATGGTCCCAAAAGAGGTTGTCAAATAGGGTCAGTTATGTGATGACCCAGCTGACCTCCATCACAATTTTATATCCTTAGTATTTAGCCTCCGTTACAGTTGTAAGTCGAGAATCACCTGTCAGTCACAGACGTTTATTGCCTGAATTGGAGCAGTCCCTCCCTCTCAGCCCAAGAGCCAGTCGGGTGCAATGGAGGAGTGGCTGGGCTAGGAGCAAGAGGAGCTGGGTTCTAGTCTCCCTTAGCCACGGGGAAATTATTGACTGATTTTGGGCTAGTCCAGGGGTAGGCAACCTTGGCTCTTTTATGACTTGTGGACTTCAACTCCCAGAATTCCTGAGCCAGCCATGCTGAGGGGAAAGGGAGAGGTTTCCAAGCTGGGCCATGCTGGCTCAGGAATTCTGGGAGTTGAAGTCCACGAGTTATGAAGGGGCCAAAGTTTCCCTCATGCTGGTTCAGGAATTCTGGGAGCTGAAGTCCACAAGTCATGAAAGAGCCAAGGTTGCCTACCCCTGGGCTAGTCCCTCCCTCTCAGCCCAAGAACCAATCAGCTATAGCAGAAAAGGTGCTAGATTAGGAGCAGGGCAAACTAGGCCCTAATTCTCCCTCAGCCACAGATGCTCATTGGCTGAATTTAGTCCAGTCCCTCCCTCTCAACCCAAGTACCTATCAGGTGTAGGGAAGGGTCTGAACCTGAAATGGAGGAGAACCAGCTTCCAGTCCCCCTCAGATTTTAGGCCAATCCCTCCTTCTTAACCCACAGCCAGTTAGGGGTAATGAAGATTAGATAGATCATTAGTTGGATTAGAAGCAACAAGGTTTATTTTTTCTTTCTTCACCGTAAGAACTTCACAAAGTTTCTAGTCCCTAAGTTGCACAGAGCATCTGTGGCCAGCACTGAGGAAGATCTGGACAGTCCCTGCACAAAGTACACAGCAGTCCTTGACTTACAACGGTTTGTTTGGTGACCGTTCAAAGTTACAACGGCGCTGGAAAAAGTGAACATTTTTCACACTTACAGCCGTCGTAGCACCCCCTCAGTCACGTGATCAAAATCCAGAGGCTTGGTAACTGGCTCAGATTTATGACCGTTGCAGTATCCCAGGGTCACATGATCCCCTTTTGCGACCTTCTGACAAGCAGTGTCAAATGGGGAAAGCCTGATTCGCTTAGCAACCAGGTTACTAAATTAACAACCGAAGTGATTCGTGTAACAAATATGGCAAGGGAGGTCGTAAAGTGAGACAAAACCCACTTAACAACTGTCTCGCTTAGCTACAGAAATGTTGGGGTGAATTGTGGCCGTACGTTGAGAGCTACCTGTAACCCCACATTCAAGCTGGATTCTGTCGCACCCCACTGAACCTAAGAGATTTTGCAATTTACTCAGCTCTTGTAGATTATGTGGAAATCAGCTCCCCTTATTTACTCTTTTGAGCAGCACAACAATACTCTAAAAAGAAAACAAGACCAATTTTCTTCCAGTACTACAAAGTCCAGCAGCCCCGAAATATTTTCACTCACCATGGGACCGCAACTGTCGGCAGTAGTCTGACCTACAATCAAGAGCTGCTGAGTTCTCTTATTTTTAAAGCCAAGACCTTGATTATTTAAATTCCGGTTGCTGATAAAAATCAAATTCTTGGAATTCTGAAGCCTGCAGCCTGCAGCAGGAAGAAATACGTAATGCAGATTAGCTCAAGAGCTAAGGAAGATTTACCCTTGGATGTTTTAGGACTATAAACCAGGATTTCAAATAATATCAAGGCATCTGGAGACCACCAGATCAGGAAGTGCTGAGCTGCCCACATGGACAGATTAAAGGAGAGAATGGAATGGAATGGAATTCTTTATTTGGAGTGGAGTGGAGTGGAGTGGAGTGGAGTGGAGTAGAGTAGAGTAGAGTAGAGTAGAGTAGAGTAGAGTAGAGTAGAGTAGAGTAGAGTAGAGTAGAATAGAATAGAATAGAATAGAATAGAATAGAATAGAATAGAATAGAATAGAATAGAATAGAATCTGGAAGGGACCTTGGAGGTCTTCTAGTCCAGCCCCCTGCTCAAGCAGGAGAACCTACACCATCTCAGACAGGTGATTGTCCAGTCTCTTCTTGAAAATTTCCAGTGATGGAGCACCCACGATTTCTGGTGGCAAGCTGTTCCACTGTCTATGCCTATGGAGTTTCTCAGTCATCCAGGTCATGGTTGTCCCAAAGGTATGTTTGTTTTTTTCAGGAGGCAACTGAACTTTCTTGTTTTTCTTTGAAGACATTTCGCTTCTCATCCAAGAAGCTTCTTCATCAGTTCCATCATCCAATCGGAGCTGAAGAAGCTTCTTGGATGAGAAGCAAAAGGTCTTCAAAGAAAAACAAGAAAGTCCAGTTACCTCCTGAAAAAGAGCAACTTTGGGACAGGATAAAATGGTACACAGGTAGTCCTCAACATATGACCACAATTGAGCACAAGCTTTCCATTGCTAAGCAAGACGATGATGTGAATTTTTGCCCCATTTTACCACTTTTCTTGACACTTGGCCCCTTTATGACTTGTGGACTTAGGCTCCCAGAAATCCTCAGCCAGGCGTGCCTGGGTGAAGAATTCTGGGAGTTGAGGTCCACAAGTCATAAAAGGGCGAAATTTGAAGAGCCCTGCCTTAAGTGAATCGCCACAATTCTGGGAGTTGAGGTCCACAAGTCATAAAAGGGCGAAATTTGAAGAGCCCTGCCTTAAGTGAATCGCCACAGTTAGGTTATAGGATGGTTTTCAAGTAAATCTCGTCTCCCCATTGGCTTTGCTTGTCAGAAGATCACAAAAGGTGATCACATGACCCGCTGGGATACTGCAGCCATCATAAATAAGTGCTAGCTGCCAAGTGCCTGAATTTTGATCACGTGACCAGAGGGAAGCTGTCAGGCAAAAGAATGGTCAATAAGTCATTTATTTCAGTGCCACTGTAACTTGAAACGATCACTAATGAAATGGTTGCCAGTTGAGGACTAACCTATATATGTCATGTCTGAAATCCCTCCCCACCCACCCCACACACAATCTCCCACACAAAGCTGGCTGCTGAACTCTCCTTGACGCTGCACCAAAGGAGAGTGAAGTCATATCAGCTCCAGAACTGCTTTATAAAACCTTAGCAAGGCCACATCTGGAACAGCGCATCCAGTTTTGGTCACCACATTACAAAAAAGATGTTGGAGACTTTGGAAAAAGTGCAGAGAAGAGCAACTAGGATGATTAAAGGCCTGGAGACTAAAACACATGAAGAATGAATGCAGAATTTGGATCTGGCCAGTCTAGAGAAAAGAAGGACTAAGGGTGACATGATAGCAGTCTTCCAGTATCTCAGGAGCTGCCCCAAAGAAGAGGGAGTCAAGCTATTCTCCAAAGCACCCAAAGGCAGGACAAGAAGCAACAGATGGAAACTAACCAAAGAGAGAAGCAACCTAGAACTAAGGAGAAATTTTCTGACAGTGACAACAATTACTAAGTTTTAGTGGAACCACATGCCTTTATAAGTTGTGGGTGCTCCATCATTAGAGGTTTTTAAGAAGAGATTGGACAGCCATTTGTCTGAAATGGTATAGGGTTTCCTGCCTGAGCAGGGGGTTGGACTAGTTGACCTCCAAGGTCCCTTCCAACTTTTTTTTTATTATTATTATTATTATTATTATTATATTATTATTATTATTATTATTATTATTATCATCATCATCATCATCATCATCATCATCATCATCATCATTATTAGCATTATTATTAGCATTATTATGACAAATTAAGGAGAGAAGCAACCTGGAACTAAGGAGAAACTTCCTAACCGTGAGAACGATTAATCAGTTAAACTAGTCTTCTGAACTTGTGGGTGCTCCAGCAGTGGAGGGTTTTAAGAAAAAAACAGACAGCCACTTGTCTGAAATGACAAAGGGTCCCCTGCCTGAGCAGAGGGTTAGACTAGAAGACCTCCAAGGTCCCTTCCACCTGAACTGAAATTGAATTGAAGGACCCTGCAGCCGGCCAGCAGGCGCACGGCTAAAACTCTGCTGACCGATGCTTCCTTGCGAATTATTCCTGTCATGACCCTGAAATACAATCCCTGTGGGGCTGTATCCAATTACCCAGGGCGCATTTAACAGGCAGGAGCAGTTCCTTGAAGATGCAGCATTTAATTAGTTGCATTGATAAAGCTTTTGGCTGACTCTGACAAATGGCTGTAGAGGTTTGGCCCCACAGAGCTCACTCAGGAGGATGTCCTGAAGAGAAGAAAAGAGAGATCTCCACACCGCTAGTAATTTGCACCATCAAAAGCACGGGGCACCGTCTTCCTCACAGGAAGGAACAATTTTGGAGAACAGGAGGAGGAAAACTCTTTTTCATCTCCTAGAAGAGCAGCTGTGTTAGATTTTAGACTGATTTTAAGACTACCATTGAGAAATGAATTAAGGACGTTTGCAGCAGGGGTCCTCAAACTTGGCCACTTTAAGACTTGTGGACTTCAACTCCCAGAATTCCCCAGCCAGTATCCAAGGTTTAAACATATTGATGTTTGAGGGCCCCAGTTTTACAGCTTCTGCAAATGCAGGGCCCCATCAGCCCGAAGTGGGACAATTTGCTACGTAACCAACTCACCGCAGGGCAATTTCACCAAGTAAAAAAATGCACTCCTATGGAACCGTGGCCAATCATTAGCAAAATAAAATCAATCCAGAAATACAAAGAGTTACAATAATTTCGACGAAAACCACGCTCACCCATAATAAAAGTAATTGAATGAAACGATTAACCCTGGAACTCCTCGACTTACGACAGTTGATTTAGTGACTGTGCAAGCTTACAAAGGCACTGGAAAAGGTGACTTACGACCAGTTTTCACAGATGAATACAAACGAAGTCCACGCAATACAGATGGAGTCCACGCATCTGAAAGTTGCCAAGTTTGAGAAACATCAACATATGTACATGTGAGAGTCAACACAAGCACCCAAATTCTCAAGAACTCACGCAACTGCCCACCGCAGGAAGACGCAACTACTCACAAATTCCTAATAAAGCAATACAGATGGATAACTTTTCAGCTCTGCTGCTTTTCAAGTCTAACTTCCTCCTCCAAACTTCTGTTTTCAAAATGAAAAAAATAAAAGAATAACAAATGCAGAAGCAGCCCTTAATGGCTGGAGACTGAACAGCCAGCAAAGCAAGACATGACTTGTCCAAGAAAAACCAAATGCACAGGTACAGTATAGGTGGTACCTGGCTCAACAGTAGTAACTGTGAGAGGGATCTCAGAGTCCTAGTGGACAATCACTTAAAAAGGAGCCAGCCATCTGTGGCAGCTGCCAAAAAAGCCGACACAGTGCTAGGCTACATTAACAGAGGGACAGAATCAAGATCACGTGAAGTGTTAATACCACTTTACAAGGCCTTGGTAAGACCACACTTGGAATCCTGCATCCAGTTTTGGTCACCACGATGTAAAAAAGATGTTAAGACTCTGGAAAGAGTGCAGAGAAGATCAACAAAGATGATCAGGGGACTGGAGGCTAAAACATATAGGGAACGGTTGCTGGAACTGGGTATGTGTAGTTTAACGAAGAGAAGGGTGAGGGGTGACATGATAGCAGTCTTCCAATATCTCAGGAGCTGCCCCAAAGAAGAGGGAGTCAACCTATTCTCCAAAGCACCTGAAGGCAGGACAAGAAGCAACGGATGGAAACTAACCAAGGAGAGAAGCAACCTAGAACTAAGGAGAAATTTTCTGACAGTGAGAACAATTAATTAGTGGAACCACTTGCCTTTATAAGTTGTGGGTGCTCCATCATTAGAGGTTTTTAAGAAGAGATTGGAAAACCATTTGTCTGAAATGGTATAGGGTTTCCTGCCTAAGGAGCGGGTTGGAGACCTCCAACGTCCCTTCCAACTATTCTATTCTATTCTATTATTCTTCTATTCTATTCTATTCTATTCTATTCTATTCTATTCTATTCTATTCTATTCTATTCTATTCTATTCATTCCAATTTCTATTCTATTCTATTCTCAATAAAGATTCTATTCTATTCTATTCTATTCTATTCTATTCTATTCTATTCTATCATTTCAATTTCTATTCTATTCTATCCTATCCATCATGGTGTACATTTTTGTCAAAATAACCAAACAAGGAGGAGCTAGGCTTATATTTAAGGGCTGGTGTGATAATCTCAGGTGAGACAAAATCTTATAGCCCATCAGAGCAGGAAGGAAGGGACACAGGTAGTCTTCAACTTAGAACAATTCATTTAGTGATTTTCTAAGTCTTCAACTTAGAACAATTCATTTAGTGATTATTTGAAGTGACAACAGCACTAAAAAAAAAACAGGGACCTGTGACCGTTTTTCACACATCCGTTGCGGGACCTGTGACCGTTTTTCACACATCCGTTGCAGCATTCCCATGGTCCCGTGATCAAAATTCGGACACTTGGCAACTGGCTCGTATTTATGACCGTTGCAGTTTCCCTGTGGTCACGTGGTCACTTTTTGCAAACTTCTGACAAGCAAAGTCAAAGGGGGAGCCCAGATTAGCTTAACCGCTGTGTAACTAACTGAATAGCTGCAGTGACTGATTTAACAACTGTGGCAAGAAAGGTCGTAAAGGGGGACAAAAGTTCACGTCACTGTCTTGCTTAGCAATGGAAATTTTGGGCTCCATTGTGGTTGTAAGTTGAGAACCACCTGCAGTTTGTCACTCCCTACAAGCTGCCAGTTTATCTTGCTTGCAGTACTTCTGACCAGTGCTGTGCAATGGTCTGGCAACAAGCCTTGCAAAATGCAATGCCAAGGGAAGAAACGCAGCTTCCTAGAAATTTAAACTTCCTCCTTGCAAAAGAAAAATTCTAGCCTTCCTAGTTGTTTACTCCTTTCAAGTACATTATCACTGCTTTTTTGTCCTACATCTTCAAGGTGGGGCCAAATCAACAAAACTTATAATATTTTTATAACATTATAAATTAACTAATTATTATACTTTATGTTATATTATATTAGATAGATTATAATTATCCCATTGCAATTCTGTGGCTTCATATTATGGTGATTTTATGGTATTATCTTAATTTGATATCTTATATTGTATTGTCCACATACCATTCATATACATATACACATACACATAACAACAGTAACAACAACAATAGAGTTGGAAGGGACCTTGGAGGTCTTCTAGTCCAACCCCCTGCTCAGGCAGGAAACCCTATACCATTTCAGACAAATGGTTGTCCAGTCTTTTCTTAAAAACCTCCAGTGTTGGAGCATTCACAACTTCTGGAGGCATGGCTTGCTGGGAAATTCTGGGAATTGAAGTCCACAAGTCTTAAAGTGGCCAAGTTTGAGGATCCCTGGCCTAAGCAGATACAATATATGAAAGAAATAATTGAGTTTTCAAGTCTCCAGATCTCAATTTATTTAAGGCATGGGCACCTAATCGTACCTCAGAAGTCCAATAACAGGTGCCAAACAATCATTCTAATCTAAGCAGGTATAAAATCATTACACTAATAGGACTATGTACTGAATTCGTGTGACTTGCTTTGCACATAAAGTAAATGAAACTTCATTTCAAGAGTCATTTGGGCAGCGAGATGGGCAGTATTTAAATTTGATAAATATATAAATGTTAAGGTAAACTAATTTTTTGCCTTAACTCAGCCTATTTAGGTGTCCTGGTCCTGCTCCATCCAGGGATGGCAGCTGTAATAGAGCATCCAAAAAGTAAGCGCAGCTCAGCACCACCAAATTGTATATTTCCAGATTCACGGTTTTAAATGTCCTGATCTGAACTCAGCCATATATTTTTTTTTTGTCCTGGCAGCAACTTTTTAGATCTAGGATTCCTGGAAATCCAGATGTTGCCCATGACCCTCAGCCTGTTGAATTTTACACAAGCTGTAGCTTCTGAGTCATCCCACCAAACCGAAAACACTTCCAGATTCCAACGTTGGAGCCCGGTGCTTCCTTGTGACCACCAAACCAGAAAAATAACAATATCAACCAGTATTGCAAAACAGACAGCGTTAGGCCAAAAAAGAAGGAAAACAAGGCTTCCAAACTCCACCCCTGATACATTTTCCCCAGCACTGAGTTTTTCTTACCACATTATTCTAAATGGGATTTTGGTTTTCTTCACTGGAAAACCCAAGGAATGGATAGAAAATCTTTCTGTCCAAAATGGTGGGCACTTAATCTGAATGGTGAGGCTCTGAATTTCCTAGGATGGCAAGCAATCGCTTCCTGTGAAATGTGATTCACTTGTCAGTCTAGGCTGGCCGTCTCCCTCTGCCCTCCAGATTTATCCATCCAGGATATTATGGGATGTTTTCCCATCAATTGTTTCAGCCAAGAGATTCAACGGGAACATTTCTAGTGCAAAGTTGCCCACTGCAGGTAGTCCTCGGCTTACGACCACAACGGAGCCCCAAACTTCCACTGCGAAGCAAGATGGTCGTTCGGTGGGTTTTGTCCCACTTTTCGACCTTCCTTGCCCCAGATATAAAGCGAGCTGCACTTGTTAAGTTAGTGACGTGGCCGAAGGTCGCAAAATGTGATCATGTGACTCCAGGGCACTGGAACCGTCACCAGTACCTGCCAGTTGCCAAGCCTCTCCATTTTGATCACGCGACCATGCTGCAACGGTCGTTAAGTGTGAAAAACAGTCCCCAGTCGCTTTTTTCAGTGCTGTTGTAACTTGGAACGGTCACTAGACGAATGGCTGCAAGCCGAGGGCTGCCTGCAGATGGCTGAGCTGAAATCCCTACCCTGCAGATAATTTCTCCCTTCGGCTCAATCCACAGTTCTGATAGACAGATTTTTCCAAATTGCTTCGGGCAAGGAAGACTCATTCCATCATCCGCCATCTGATCATTTCAACCCTCTTCCTCGTTTGCTTTCTGACTGCAATCTGCCTTGCCAACGTGCTTTGCTGCACCCTTGAAATATTCTGCTGTCCAAAAGTGGCCGGCCCCAAAGCGGGGTGGGGGTCTTGTCCAACAGGGACATGATATAAAGCATTTCACCGAAGGGCATGTCTTCCGCCTTGCCCAGATGGGGAACAATCGCACCTTTGTAGGGCCAGGTGTGGAGGAAACAGACATTCCATGCAAAACTAAGACAAGAGACTGCCTGCAATTCCAAAACGGTAGCTCCCCAAAGCAAAAAAAACAACAAACCACCTCAGGAATGAAGGTCAGGATTTAGTCTTCCACCAGCCTGCTAGGTTCAAGAAAAAGTCACCTGGTTCCGGAGAACAAGCCCCTATTTCCAGCTTAACACTGAGCAGAGGGCAAACTGCTGATTCCTTGGGATATTATACACTCAAACACACACAAACACACACAAACACACACACACATGTATATATCCAGCCTTCCATTATTTTTACAAGTAATTCAAAGCAGAGAATATATCCAACAAATTTTCCTCCTGTTTTCCCCACAACAACCCTGTGACATGGGTTGGACTGAGAGAGAGAGGGACTAGTCCAAAGTTATCCGGCGGGACTAGAACTCACCATCTCCTGGTGATTGGCCCAAAGCCACCCAGCAAGTTTTCATACCTGAGGCAGGACTAGAACTCACCGTCTCCTGGTGATTGGCCCAAAGTCACCCAGCAGGCTTTCAAGCCTGAGGCAGGACTAGAACTCACCATCTCCTGGTGATTGGCCCAAAGTCACCCAGAAGGCTTTCATGGCTAAGGCGGGACTAGAACTCACTGTCTCCTGCTTTCTAGCCTGGTGCTTTGATCGCTAGACCAAAATGGCTATATTGAAAAATTACAGTATGCCCTACTTCTAAACTCTTCACTTGGTTTCAACCTATAGGCCCATCTCTGACCTGGATGCTGAAGATCTGACATAAATCAAAACCATCCCTATCATTATCTAGCCCAGAGGTCTTCAAACTTGGCCTTTTTAATGACTTGTGGACTTCAACTCCAGAATTCCTCAGCCAGGCACGCTGGCTGAGGAATTCTGGGAGTTGAAGTCCACAAGTCATCAGAGGGCCAAGTTTGAAGACCCCTGATCTACGGAGACAGTAGCTACTCTTTGGGGTTTCCGACAAAGGAACCTCTTTTTCACTGCTGGCCCTCTTTCTATTCCAAGTGGTTGGAATATTTGGCCAAGGTCCCTTTCCTGAGAAATAAAATAAGAAAACTGATTTGGGTTGCATGCAAATCATAACCTCCTTCAAAACACTTCCTCTCAAAGCTTCACGCGGTGTCCCAGGAGAGACAACCACTAACTTTTCATTTAACAACCGCAGAAACACTCCAGCTGGCTGTGTTACACAGACCCAGTCCTGCCAAAGAGGGCTTCCAGAGGTTTGCCTGTCTCTTTTCAAACCCAGGTGAGGCTGGTGCCATTGGTAAAAGACCAATTACCTCTAAATTGCTGATTATTTGAAGGCGGAAATTCCTCCTTCTGCTCTGAGTACACTACCAATCAGCCCCTTTCACCACAGGGCCCAGAGTTGTAGTCCTCGACTTACAAACCATTCATTTAGCGACCGCTTAAAATTACAATGGCCCTGAAAAAGAATGACTTAGGACAGTTTTTTCACACTTAACGACCGTTGAAGCATCCCTGTGGTCACATGATCGAAATTCGGATGCTCAGCAACTTGGCAAATATTTATGACTAGGGGTTTTCAAACTTGGCCACTTTAAGACTTGTGGACTTCAACTGTCAGAATTCCTCAGCCAGCCCTGGCTGGCTGGCTGAGGAATTCTGGGAGTTGAAGTCCACAAGTCTTAAAGTGGCCAAGTTTGAAGACCCCCGTTTATGATGGTTGCAGTGTCCCGGGGTCACGTGATCATTTTTTGGGACCTTCTGACATGCAAACTCAATGGGGAAGCCAGATTCATTTAACAACTGTGTTACTAACTTAACTACTATGGTGATTTATGTAACAATGGTGGCAAGAAAGGTTGATAAAATGGGGCAAAACTCACTTAACAACTGTGTTGCTTAGCAATGGAAAACTGGGGTTCCATTGTGGTCATAAGTTGAGGTCCACCTATCAGGCTTATCTCCCTGATAAGCAACTTCTCTCAAGCCAGGCCCTTTCCTACTTTTGAACCAACATAGCCTATCACTGATTTTTACGTTACAGTTTTCTACCCAGAAGCCTAGGCCATTTAAACGAATCCTTCGTCCTCGGGGAACAGCTCCATTTCCAGAAAATACCACAAATATCCTAAGAAAATTAACATGAATTGCCAATAATGGCACTTTTTGTCAGCAGTATAAATCCAGACCAACTTCCCCACCTAATTAACACATGCGCCAATACACTGGACGTTAAAAATGTGCAGAAAATGAGCAATTCAGGAAGCGGGACGCTTATAATTTATTGCCAACTAGGGACTTCTAATCCCCAAGCTAATTTTTCACAAGTGCGACTTGCACGGGCCCCCAAAAAAACACCAAGATGTTTCATGCACCACACTGCCTGGTGCTCTCCGATCGGCAGAAGTGAAGCACAGACTTAGGCTGCTTGAGCTTTCCCTCCACTTCCCAATGGAGTCAAAAAAGTCAAGATGGCAGCCACAAGCACGTGATCTGATCCCTCTCAGCCACTAACTAAACAGTCTCTGCTGCGCAAGCTTCGAGTCACAACAGGAAAAGGGGAATGAGGAAAAGGCTGACGGGTTAGCGCACTCCTAAAGCGTCAAAACGGCTGGCTGGCTGGCTGGAAGGAAGAGCGAGTCCTCGTTTCTCTCTCAGGAAGCAGAGAAGAAAATGGCGGCTGAAGCCAAGCAAGATGATGGAACGGGCTTCCCTGCCTTATTTGTGGCATTGTTGCAACTAGCACAACCCTCGGCCATGGGAGGACCTCCAGCCCAAGGAGGAAGAGCAGTTATTTCACTGGAAAGTGTGCAGGATTCAATTTTGAACAACCAAGGGAAGGAAGAAGAGTTCCCTTCATCTCTGACCATTCAGTATAGCAGTGTTTCTCAACCTGCCCACTTTAAGATGTGCGGACTTCAATTCCCAGAATTCTGTGAGTTAAAATTCACACATCTATGGAAATTCTCAGTCATCCAGGTCACGGTTGTCCCAAAGGTGCCTTTTCATGGGGCAACCGGACTTTCTTTTTTCTCTCTCAAGACGTTTCGCTTCTCATCCAAGAAGCTTCTTCAGCTCCCGCCATCCAGTCAGAGCTGACGAAAGAAAGAAAGTCCAGTTGCCTCATGAAAAGGCACCTTTGGGACAAGTCCACCCATCTTAAAGTTAGCAAGCTGAGAAACATTAGTGCAGGGGTCTTCAAACTTGGCCCTTTTATGACTTGTGGACTTCAACTCCCAGAATTCCTCAGCCAGTGTGCCTTGCTGAGGAATTCTGGGAGTTGAAGTCCAGAAGACATAAAAGGGCCATGTTTGAAGACCCCTGCATTAGTGTGTACTGAGGCTTCTGACCCCTGCAGGGCCCTCAGTTTCCTACCAGCTTTGCAAGATCTGGATTTTTGGCTGCCTAAGTTTACAGGCCATATAAATTTGATCAATATGTAACTTCTAAAAAGACACTTAAATAAATACCAGCACCTTGAATTGTACCCGGAAGGAAACTAGGATCCTGAGCAGCTCTCACAATAAAGAAGTAACATGGGTTGAGCACCTGACAATACTGTGTGTGTGTGTGTGTGTGTGTGTGTGTGTGTGTGTGTGTGTTACAATTAATCCACGATTTACGATGACAATTGAACCCAAAATTTCTGCTACCAAATAAGACCACTGATAAGTGAGTTTTGCACCATTTTACAACCTTGTTTGTACAGCAGTTAAAAGAATCACTGCAGTTGTTAAATTAGCCACAGGCTTGTTAAGTGAATCTGACTTCCCCATTGATTTTGCTGGTCAAAAAGCCGCAAAAGGGGAACACGCGACTTGGGGACACTGCAACTGTTGTAAATACAAGCCAGTTGCCAAGGGTCTGAATTTTGATCGCATGACCACAAAGATTTTGCAACAGTCGTAAGTGTGAGAAATGGTCGTAAGCCACTTTTTTCAGTGGCATCGTAACTTCAGGCTGTCACTAAAGTAATGGTTATAAGTCAAGGACTACTTGTATTGACTTGTAGACCAGTTGTAACCCTGAGTGGTCTTCCAAGGGCAGCCCCATATAAAGCTCACTGCAGTAATCCAACCAGGAAGTGACTAAAATATGAGTGACTGTGATAAAGGCCTTCCAGTCCAGGAATTGGCGCATATAGGTCTGTACATATGTTGTACATAGTATGTTTTAAATGTGCGTTATGTATGTTTACACTTTGAGAGGAAGCCACTAAATTTCATTTTTAATGCGTGCCATTGTGCCCACAGGAAAAAAATGACAATAAAGGTTGTCTACAATCTACAACTTTCCCTTCTGAATTCTCTGCTGCTGGAAGTGAACTGCCCTACTCACACCCCCTCAATCTACGACAGTCCTCGACTTACAACAGTTTGCTTAGTGACTCTTCGAAGTTTATTTATTTATTTATTTATTTATTTTTATTACATTTATATCCCGCCCTTCTCCGAAGACTCAGGGCGGCTTACAAGCTTAGCAGTAGCCTTCATTCTATGTATATGCCTGCTTGTTAGGGCTTTCACACACACACACCCAAGCGGCATTATTACAAAGTCAGCTTATTGCCCCCAACAATCTGGGTCCTCATTTTACCTACCTCGGAAGGATGGAAGGATGAGTCAACCTTGAGCCTGGTGGGATGCGAACCTGCACTAATTGCAGGCAGCTAGTGTTACTTAAGCCCTCTGCTTAAGCCCTCTGCTCCACCAAGGCTCCACCTTAGCCCTCTGCTCCACCAAGTTACGACACCACTGGAAAACAATGAAATATAACCATTTTTCACACTTGCAACTGTTGTGGCATCCCCATGGTCACATGATCAAAATTTAGATGCTTGGCAACAGACTCGTATTTATGATCACTGCAGTGTCCCGGATTTGTGTGTGTGTGTGTGTGTGTGTGTGTGTGTGTGTGTGTGTGTGTGTGAGAGAGAGAGAGAGAGAGAGAGAGAGAGAGAGAGAGAGAGACGTGAACACCTTCTGCAACCTTCTGACAAGCAAAGTCCATGGGGAAAGCCAGATTCACTTAACAACTGGGTTACTAACCCAATGACTGCAGTGATTCACTTCACAACTGTCTCACGTAACAAAGATTTAAATCTTTGCCCCATGGGACGGAGAGGAAGCATTGGGAAAATCGTAAATTTAAATCTCAGAGGAGGTTTCCCCGGGGCCAAATATGCCTTGCCAAGGTTTGCTGATCTATCTATGCCTCCGTGCCCTGCCCCACAGCTAAACAAAGCCAGATTCACAGGTTCTGCTGTCATCGTAGGCTGGAGGCAAGAATAGCAGGGCTGACGATTTGACGGCTAAAAGGGGTGGAGAGGTTCAAGCCAACATCAGCGGAGGCCCGTCCCTTGTCTCATCTCTGTCTGAGAAGGGTTGCCTGCAATTGCTTGTGGCTGAAAAACGCCAAGATATTGCTTTCAATAGGAACTGATGGGTCCCAAAGGTGCTTTTCCAAAAGGCAACTAGACTTTCTTTTCAAGAAAGATTGTTGGGGGCAATTAAGCTGACTTTGTAATAATGCCGCTTGGGGGGGTGTATGAAAGCCCTAATAAGCAGGCATATACATAGAATGAAGGCTACTGCTAAGCTTGTAAGCCGCCCTGAGTCTTCGGAGAAGGGCGGGATATAAATGGAATTAAAATAAAATAAAATAAAATAAAAAGTCCAGCTGCCTTTGGGAAAAACACCTTTGGGACAACCATGGCCTGGATGACTAATAATCCATGGACAAGACTAGACAGGCTTACACTGAGCAACAGTACACAGGATTTAAACCAGACATCTCCATTCTGCCCCATTTTATAACCTGTCTTGTTAAGTGACACACTGCAGTTGTTAAATGAGTCACATGGTTGTTAAGTGAATCTGGCTTCCCCATTGACTTTGCTTGTTAGAAGGTCACAAAAAGTGATCACACGTCCCCGGGACACTGCAACCAATCATAAATATGAGTCAGCTGCCAAACATCTGAATTTTGATCATGTGACCATGGGGATGCTGCAATGGTCGTAACTGTGAAAAAAGGTAATAATTCACTTTTTCAGTGCCATTGTAACTTGGAATGATCACTAAACTGGCAGGAATAGCCAACACTCCAGAAGATAGGCTTAAGATACAGAAGGATCTCGACAGACTTGAACATTGGGTGCTATCTAACAAAATGAAATTCAATGGTGAAAAAAGTAAGGTTCTACATTTAGGCAAGAAAAACCAAATGCGCATGTATCGTAGGAGGTACCTTGCTCAATAGTAGCAACTGTGAGTGGACAATCACTTAAATATGAGCCAGCACTGTACTGCAGCTGCCGAAAAAGCCAATACAGTGCTAGGCTGCATTAACAGAGGGATAGAATCAAGATCATGTGAAGTGTTAATACCACTTTACAATGCCTTGGAATACTGCATCCAGTTTTGGTCACCACAATGTAAAAAAGATGTTGAGACTCTAGAACACGCATGTTAAACTGCTCACCCGCGGGCTGGATGCATCATACTGAAACAGCGCCCACTCCATTGCCGGCAATGGGGGGAAAGTTGCGATACGTCGCGTGATATCACACAACATCATGAGTTTGACATGCCTGCTTTAGAAAGAGTACAGAGAAGAGCAACAAAGATGATCAGGGGACTGGAGGCTAAAACTTACAAGGAACAGTTGCTGGAATTGGGTATATCTAGTTTAATGAAGAGAAGGACGAGGGGTGACATGATAGCTGTGTTCCAATATCTCAGGCGCAGGGGTCAGCAACCTGAAACAGTGAAAGAGCCACTCGGAACCGGTTCCCTCACAAAAGGAAAAACTGGGAGCCGCAAAAAATGTGTGCACATGCACGCGCATGCGCAGAACACAGTTTGACTAAAGAGTGGAGCCAAGGCGAGATATGCACCTACCCTGCATATTTGAATTGATTGGTTGAACTTTTTTAGTCCCGCAGGAGATGGCTGAAAGAGCCGCATGAGGCTCTGGAACCGAGGGTTGCAGACCTATGTCTCAGGGGTTGCCGCAAAGAAGAGGGAGCCAAGCTATTCTCCAAAGCGCCCGAAGGCAGGACAAGAAGCAACAGATGGAAACTAATCAAGCAACCTAGAACTAAGGAGAAACTTCCTGACAGTGAGAACAATCAACCAGTGGAACAACCTGCCTCCAGAAGCTGTGAATGCTCCAACATTGGAGGGTTTTAAGAAGAGACTGGACAGCCATTTCTCTAAAGTGGTATATAGGGTTTCCTGCTTGAGCAGGGGGTTGGACTAAATGACCTCCAAGGTCCCTTCCAACTTTAGTAATAAACGAATTATTCTAAGTCGAGGCCTACCTGCACATAACAGGGCATACACAACGTAACTACTTCGGATGCACCGTGACCTGATTTATGCTCTTAACACAAGACTTAGGAACTGGACCCTTGGCCTGTTGTGTGGGGATATTTTACAGACTGAGAGGCAAAACTGGAGCAAAATCTGTACCTCTCATTTGCTCATAAAGCTGAACTGCCCACGCCAAAGCATACAGAGGCAACTGAGGGCATCTTACGTTTCAATGCCCTAATGTTACCTATGCAAAGAAGTTTAATTGCCCCACCCAAGGTTCCTTTGTGAGACAGGTGAGATATCAGAGGGAGCCCAAAGTCGCACCCTTGGCCCTAGGCGGCCTCAATATGACTCCAGGAAATGACTCAGAATAGTTACTGCTCCTGGGTATTCCCTGGAGATTTTCAACGGAACCCAACAATGATTTGGGTTGTGTTTTTTTTTGGAAAGGAGAAAGGGAACAAACGGGAACGAAAGGATCCGAAACTAGGGCAAACACAGGTAAACAAATCCAGAGAGTCCTCAACTTAGCGACCGTTCAAAGTTACAACCGACCTCCCTTGGAGGTGCTTATGACCCAGATTCGAAGTTGCAAATGGTGGCCCTGCCCCACAGAGTTATGGGACCACTGCGTTTATAACGGTCATCTGATTGTTTTTACCAAACCACGGCGTTTACTTCCAATTTTTGGCAAAAAAAGAGCTCCCACACCGGTTTTCTTAACGATCACAGTTGTAGTACAGGGAGTCCTCGGCTCGCAACCACAACCGAGCCTCAAATTTCCGTTGCTAAGCAAGATAAGTTGTTAAGTGAGTTTTGCCCCATTTTACAAAGCTTTTTTTTTTGCCACGGTTGTTAAGTGAATCGTTGCATTTAAGTTAGTAACACAATTCTACAGCGAATCTGGCTTTGACCCCATTGACTTTGCTCGTCAGAAGTTTGCAAAAGGTGATCTCATGACCCCGGGGACACTTGCAACCGTCATAAATATAAGCCAGCTGCCAAGCATTCAAATTTGGATCACATAACCATGGGGATATTGTGCTGTTGTAACTTGAAACGGTCCTGAAACGAATGGTTGCAAATTGAGGACCACCTGTAAAATCTCCACCTTTCATAGTCTGCAAGAGAAGACAAGCAGTAATGACTCGGAAGGTGCTGGAAAAGAAGGAAGAAGAAATTTTTCATTTCTACCAACGAATCAAGGTTAAAGAAGCATGCAACCTTTTCGATGCCTCTTGAAACCAAGGTTTTCTCTGAAAAAGGGCGTGGCCTTGATTGCCTTCCATCAGAAATGGTCTCTTCCTTAATCAGCAATCAGGTAGGAAAGCAGAGGTGCCACACCTCAGAAAGAAACAAACGTTTCCATCCCATATGTTAGCAATTGGTGACCTTTTAATGGTCAGCGGGCAACAATTTCCAACAGACTTTGCCATTAGTCACTTTAGTCACGCCAACAGGGTCTACTGGACGCTGTAATTCAGCAACATCTGGATGCCACCAGTCCGGCAGCAAAAAAAAACAAGACGACAAAACCAAAAATGTAAAACAAAACAAAAAAATGGGGGCGGGCGGGAAAGAAGCAAAGTGAATGAGAAACAATGGTTGGAAACTGATCATAGAGAGAGAAGCAACCTGGAATTAAGGAGAAACTTCCTGATAGTGAGGACAATCAACCAGTGGAACAGCTTTGCCTCCAGAAATCGTGGGCACTCCATCACTGGAGATATTTAAGAAAGGACTGGACATTCATCTGTCTGAGATGGTATAGGGTCTTCTGCTTGAGCAGGGGGCTGGACTAGAAGACCTCCAAGGTCCCTTCCAGCTCTATTCTATTCTATTCTGTTCTATTCTATTCTATTTGTCCTGTCCTGTCCTATTCTATTCTATTCTATTCTAGGACTAAACTTTGAAAAAGCAGGAAGGTTCTACATTTAGGCAGGAAAAATCGAATGCATAGGTATAGTATAGGTGGTACCTTGCTCAATAGTAGCCAATGTGAGAGGGATCTCGGAGTCTTAGTAGACAATCACTTCAATATGAGCCAGCAGTGTGCTGCAGCTGCCAAAAAAGCCAACACAGTGCTAGGCTGCATTAACAGAGGGATAGAATCAAGATCACGTGAAGTACTAATACCACTTTACAATGCCTTGGTAAGGCCACACCTGGAATACTGCATCCAGTTTTGGTCACCACGATGTAAAAAAGATGTCGAGACTCTAGAAAGGGTACAGAGAAGAGCAACCAAGATGATTAGGGGGCTGGAGGCTAAAACATATAGGGAACGGTTGCTGGAATTGGGTATGTGTAGTTTAATGAAGAGAAGGACGAGGGGTGACATGATAGCAGTGTTCCAGTATCTCAGGGGCTGCCATAAAGAAGAGGGAGTCAAGCTATTCTCCAAAGCACCTGAAAGCAGGACAAGAAGCAACGGATGGAAACTAGTCAAGGAGAGAAGCAACCTAGAACTAAGGAGAAACTTCCTGACAGTTAGAACAATTAACCAGTGGAACAACCTGCCTCCAGAAACTGTGAATGCTCCAACACTGGAGGTTTTTAAGAAGAGACTGGACAGCCATTTGCCTGAAATGGTAAAGGTTTCCTGCCTGAGCAGGGGGTTGGACTAGATGACCTCCAAGGTACCTTCCAACTTTTATTATTATTATTATTATTATTATTATTATTATTATTATTATTATTATTATTATTATTATTATTTATTATTTCTGCAGACTCAGAAACCTGCCCACATAATCCATCCAAAGAAAACCCTTATTCCCAAAATTAATAAGCCTCAAGGGTGAAACACAGCAAGAAAGAAACTAGCAAAGATAACCAGCCATTCTCTACTTCATTCACTTCCTTATCCTTTCAATCAGGTGGAGCAAAGATCTCCAGGAATGGGGAAATGCTTTCTCCCCTCCTAGCAGGCACGCACGCACAAATTACCCCAGCAAACATCCCCTGAGGTGTTGTAACCCAGAAAGATTATCTCCTTCCCAGGAGATCTGAGGATGAAGGCGACTCTTTATCACAAGGAGCCCTCCAGATACAGAGAGGATGTGCCACAGTTATACACCACTAAACAAAAGTGGCTATAAAGCATTGTATTATCTTCAGGGAAGACAAGGAAAATTCCTCAGATGACTGTGGTACTGAACATTTTAGACGGGGCAACTGAACTGGAATACAGCCTCAAGAAGATCAAATCAATTTATTTGGCACAGTAAAGGGGCAAAACAGCTCAACCAGGCAGCCTGTGAATACAATGAGACCACAGTGACCAGAATGTCCCAGTAACCAAGGTCAGGGGAATCCTGGGAAATTCAGAATAACAGAGTTGGAAGGGACCTTGGAACTCCTCTAATCTAACCCCCTGCTCAGGCAAGAAAACCTATACAATTTCAGACAAATGGCTGTCCAGTCTCTTCTTAAAAACTCCCAGTGTTGGAGCATTCACCGCTTCTGGAGGCAGGTAGTTCCATTGATTGTTCTAACTGTCAGGAAATTTTTCCTTGGTTCTAGGTTGCTTCTCTCTTTGGTTAGTTTCCATCCATTGCTTCTTGTCCTGCCTTCAGGCGCTTTGGAGAATAGCTTGACTCCCTCTTCTTTGGGGCAGCCCCTGAGACACTAGGTAAAGGTAAAGGTTCCCCCGCACATGCGTGCTAGTCGTTTCCGACTCTAGGGGCCGGTGCTCATCTCCGTTTCAAAGCCGAAGAGCCAGCGCTTGTCCGAGGACGTCTCCGTGGTCATGTGGCCGGCATGACTAGACGCCAAAGGCGCACGGAACGCTGTTACCTTCCCACCGGAGTGGTCCCTATTTTTCTACTTGCATTTTTACGTGCTTTCGAACTGCTAGGTTGGCAGAAGCTGGGACGAGTAACAGGCGCTCACTCTGTTACGCGGCACTCGGGATTCGACCCGCCAAACTGCCGACCTGATCGACAAGCTCAGCGTCCTAACCCACTGAGCCACCGCGTCCCTATTCCTGAGACACTAGAACACTGCTATCATGTCACCCCTCGTCCTTCTCTTCATTAAACAAGACATTGCCAATTCCAGCAACCGTTTTTCGTATGTTTTCAGCTGGCAACTGGTGGGGTATTTATGACAGTCGCAGCTTGTCCTGCTTTCGGCCCAATACACTGTGAGTACGCTAAGTTGGGGAAAGTTGAAGAGGAACAGAACAGCTTCCCCAAATCCTTCCTTTAAAACCTACCTGAAGGGGAAGAAAAAACGAGGAAGCAAATGTACCCTCAAGATCCCAGAAATCAGCACCAGGAAGAGAGGAAATTAGGACTGGTGAGAGACAGGAAGTGCTACAGTATTCCTGCCTAGGCAAACTAAAATCCGCCGGGGCTGTGCAACATATTGCATGATGAGAGAATCAAGAATGAAAAGAGGCTTCCCCCCCCCCGAGAGATTATCCTAAACCACAGAATTTGCTATTGCACAAGAAATCTAGTGACCAACATCGAGGTGGGCAGGCTGCTGTCTTTCAGGGCAGCATAATAATTTTGGCTTTCCATTAACTCTAACATCGCAACCCACATACTCGACATTCCCGTTGCTAAGAGCTGGAAGAGGAAGGTGGGCTCGCCAAAAGATCTGGGAACAGAATCCAAGATCAGCCTGATTCAGTGCTCTGCTCTTTTTTCCAATCTGATTAAAGTTGTTGTTATGTGGGGGGGTGCTTCTTTTGCCCCTCATTTTTGCCACTGCCCGTCAGGAGGTGACAACAGGAAGGAAGGAAGCAAAGCAGCAGGGGGGAAGGGGGAGTCTGCTTCCCTCTATTTGATGCTTGCGGGAGGAAAGAGGGAACGAGTCAACCCCGGGCAAAGAGGGGCAGGAACCCCCAATCTCACTAATGGGACCCCAGAGCTATTCCCAGCCCAGCCCCAAAGAACTGGATCCCCCTCCAAAAAAAAAATTGGCTTGCCTGCTCCCGAAACATGACACAATCTCCTTGCCCGCTCCCACCCAGACACATCTCGGGGGGGGGGGGAAGGTTGGACTACAACTACCATGCTGGGTGGGGATGATGGGAACTTTAGTACAGCAGAGACTTTGAGCGGGGGATTGAAAGCGACCTACAGATTGGACCCAAGGGAAGCGAGTCTTTTAGGGGGGCAACCGAACCCCCCCAAAAAACTTCCTTTTCTCAGCTGGGACTTTGCCTGGCAGCCTGGAGGAGATAGGAGCTTCCGAGTTGAACCCTCTCGTGAAATGGGGTGGTGGGATCCCGCCAGCAGAGCCTAAGCGAGGCAGCGTCCGAGAGAAACGGGCGAGCGAGGAGCCAAAGGAGGTTTGGGGGTTTGGGGGGCGCAGGGCTAACCCACTCCCCAAGTTCAGCGCTCTAAAAGGGGGGGGGAATCCCGACTTCTCCGCAACTCAGAGAAGGGGGGAGCTCAAATAGAGTGGGGGTCTCTTAGGAGAAGGGGCTTCGTCTGAGGCAAGGGACCCCCTCTCCTCCAGAAAGGAGGAGGGGGGGCCCCGCTGGGAGGGGGCTCGTGAGGTCACGGAGGGGTTCCGCCGGAGGGAGGGGGTCCCGCTCACCTGGTCTTCGCCCTCTCCCCCAACACACGAACAGGGACTCTCCGGGGGGAGAACCAAAAGCCGCGAGACGGCGGCGACGGCGTCGGATTCAAGGCTGCCGGCTTCGGGCTCGGCAGCTGCAGCTCCGGCCTTGAGCAACTTCCGGGTTTGCGGCCGCCATCTTGGAGCTCCGCGGACTTCCGGTCCGAGGAAGAGAGGCGAAGGGGAAAGCCCGAAAACTACGACAAGACTTCCGGTTCTCCCCTGAGCGCTGGGGGTGGTGGTGCTGACGCAGAGACGTAACCTCGGGTTCTCAAATGAGAGCCGAGAGCACGCCCAAGGTGGGAGTCCACCTGACGCATCTGTAACCCGGACGCCCGGTTCCCAATCGACAGGATGAGTGGAGCCTTCCCCCCCCCCACACACACACTCAAAACGGAAGAAACCTTTTCCTCACGGAACGGTACGGAAGTCTAAAGGGGAAAGACGGGGCATCGACTCCATCGAGAGATGGATAGAGCGGCTCTTTTTCGATATCGCGTGGTGGAATAGAAACCGGTCGTCGATGCGCAACTTTTTGTTCATTCTCTTTAATCTCCTTGCTTCAGACCTCATTAGAAACGCGGAAACTGGAACATAGAGGGCGTGGCCAGAAAGAATTGGGGAGCTTGAGAAATATTGTTGCTTTATTGCTGTCATGCAACTTCACAGCATCATGAGAAAGGCGGGGCTAGATGAATCAAAAGTTGGAATTAAGATTGCTGGAAGAAATATCAACAACCTAAGATATGCAGATGATACCACTCTAATGGCAGAAAGTGAAGAAGAACTAAAGAGCCTCTTGTTGTGGGTGAAGAAGGAGAGTACAAAACTTGGGTTGAAACTAAACATTAAGAAAACCAAGATCATGGCATCCGGCCCTCTCAATTCCTGGCAAATAGATGGGGAAGAAATGGAGGTAGTGACAGATTTTATTTTCCTGAGCTCCAAGATCACTGCAGATAGGGACTGTAGTCAAGAAATTAAAAGACGCTTGCTCCTAGGGAGGAAAGCCATGGCAAATCTAGACAGCACACTAAAAAGCAGAGACATCACCCTGTCAACAAAAGTGCGTATAGTCAAGGCTATGGTCTTCCCAGTTGCAATGTATGGCAGTGAAAGTTGGACCATAAGAAAGGCTGAGCGCCAAAGAATGGAGGCCTTTGAACTATGGTGCTGGAGAAGACTCCTGCGAGTCCCTTGGACTGCCAGGCGATCAAACCGGTCAGTCCTAGAGGAGATCAACCCTGACTGCTCTTTAGAAGGCCAGATCCTGAAGCTAAAACTCAAATACTTTGGCCACCTAATGAGGAGGAAGGACTCACTGGAGAAGAGCCTAATGCTGGGAAAGATTGAGGGCAATAGAAGAAGGGGACGACAGAGAATGAGGTGGCTGGATGGAGTCACTGAAGCAGTAGGCGTGAGCTTAAATGGACTCCAGAAGATGGTAGAGGACAGGAAAGCCTGGAGGAACATTGTCCATAGGGTCGCGATGGGTCGGACACGACTTCGCAACTAACAACAACAACAACAACTTCACAGCATTACTATTGTGAACAATGTCAGTAAAGCTAACTAGGATTCTTATAGTTCCATGTAGTACGCAGGGCACAACTTTTATTGAATGGGAATGAAACTTAGGGAAGTTTGGGGCTTCTTACTAGGGCTACAGATTTCTGATGAATAAATCATGTTTTACATAACATTGATCAACTGATTATGTGGCATCAAGTTAAGTGTCAGCACTTAGTAGCCAGGCAGATCAATGTTTCTCAAACTTGGCAACTTTAACATATGTGGACTTCAGTTCCCAGAATTCCACAGCCTGCATACTGGCTGAGGAAATCTGGGATTTGAAGTCCACATGTTTTAAAATTGCCAAGTTTTAAAAACAATATTGATGTAATGGAAGCAATGCTATTTGCAGCTATACTTCTCTCTGTGTCTGCAAGTCAGAAGGAACAGTGAAAAATAAAAATACTTCTTCCAGATCTAGACAACACAGGGAACCAAATTAGTTTTCTTGATTAGTTTCCACAAAAAGAAAACAATAACCTAATCAAGAAAATCGCATCCCCACCAACATCGGTATGGCAATTCTATATAAACAAACAAACACCACACCTAACTAGAGCTTACTGGATAATGTTACATAAATGGATAATGAAACTTCTGCAACAAAATAACCAAGCTCAGAGACCACCAACAACTTCACAGTTTTGATGATAGCGGGGGGGAGGGCTCTTTGAGTAATGTTTTCAGTAACTAGGAATGTCTTTGATCAAAGGTCTTCAAACTTGGCCCTTTTATGACTTCTGGACTTCAACCCCCAGAATTCCTCAGCCAGAGTGCCTGGCTGAGGAATTCTGGAAGTTGAAGTCCACAAATCATAAAAGGGCCAAGTTTGAAGTCTTTGATTAATGTTTCTAGTTCTTTGAGCTAACAAAGCAAGTTCTCCCTGACTAATGTAGAATCTGATAAGAACTGGTTCAAGTCTGCCAAGAACAAGAATCGTACATAGATCTGCACCTTAGTAACTCACAAATTCGTTATAATGTGGGAAACGCACCTCCTGAATATTTATTTATTTATTTATTTATTTAATTTGTATACCGCCCTTCTCCCGAAGGACTCAGGGCGGTGTACAGGGCAATAAATACCAAAAATACAGAATACAAAAATTAAAAACAGATTAAACCATTGTGCCCGAATACAATAAATTACTTAAAAACAGTAATTAAAACCCCAAACCCATCAGACCAGGCCGGCTTGTTCAAATAAATAAGTTTTTAGATCACGTCGGAAGGAGCGAAGGTCGGGAGCCGTCCGGAGCTCAACCGGTAAACGGTTCCAGAGGTCAGGTGTGCCCACATAGAACGCCCTCCCCCTGGGGGCCACCAGCCGGCATTCTCTGACCAGTGGCACCCTGAGGAGGCCCTCTCTGTGGGAGCGCACTGGGCGGAGGGAAGTTGACGCTGGCCACAGGTGCTCCCTTAGGTACTCCGGACCCATGCCATGTAGGGCTTTATAGGTCATTACCAGCACCTTGAATCTCACCCGGAAGGCAACTGGAAGCCAATGCAGCTCACGGAGCAGAGGTGTAACATGGGAGTATTGGGAGACCCCCAACACAACTCGCACGGCTGCATTCTGCACCAGTTGGAGCCTCCGAGTGGTCCTCAAGGGCAGCCCCATGTAGAGAGCGTTGCAGTAGTCCAACCGAGAGGTCACGAGCGCATGAGTGACTGTACGCAAGGCATCCCGGTCTAGATAGGGCCGCAACTTGCGCACCAGGCAATCCTGGGCGAAGGCCCCCCTAGTCACAGTTACTATATGATCTTCCAAGAAAAGCTGTGAATCTAGATTCTAGGAGGACTCCCAAGTTGCGAGCCCTATCTATGGGGGGTAATGACTCACCCCCCATAGTAAGAGATGGAATGATCTGAATTTCCCGAGATGCCGGCACACACAGCCACTCAGTCTTGTCAGGGTTGAGCCGAAGCCTGTTCCTCCCCATCCAGACCCGGACCGCCTCCAGGCAACGGGACATCACGTCGAGGGCATCACTGGGGTGGTTTGGGGTCGAAATGAAAATATGACAATAAGTATTAACAAGATCACACTAAGAATGCTATGGGATGCTGCAAAATGCTGCATATTGCACCTAAAGTTTCTGAACATCCTCACTAGATCGCAGATGAGTCAAATGATGCTAACCGATGAAAAGTACTCATTCAGATAACAGAATATGAGAATAACAGAATCAAAAGGGACTTGCAGGTCTTCTAGTCCAACCCCCTGCTCAGGCAGAAAACCTACCACTTCAGACAACCGCTTGACCAATCTCTTCTTAAAAACCTCCAGTGTTGGAGCACCCACAACTTCTGGCGGCAAATCACTCCTAACACAATATGTTTGAACAGTATATAAAGTGATTTTCTATCTTTCTAAGTGGCTTCTCTCCTCTGTTGGATAATCTGCCTCTCCTTATTTGCGTCCATAAATAGATAGATTTTAATCTATCTTTCCACCTCTTTGGGCAAAGCACACTGCGTTAAACGGTCTGCCAAAATGTGTGGGTAACAGTTTTAACCCTGAGCTACAAATATTATCTTCTGTTAGAAAACAGGATGGTTTCACCCTTGTAGTTCTGGGGCCAGTGTTGCAATCCAAACAATCGCTTCCTGAACTTCTTTTTGAACAATGCACATGGTCCTTGACTTATAACCATTCATTTAGTGACCATTTAAAGTTACGGCAGCACTAAAAAAAAGTGGCTGATGACCGTTTTTCACACTTACAACCATTGCAGCATCCCTGTGGTCATGTGATCAAAATTTGGATGCTTGGTCATTGGTTGCCATGTCCAGGGGTCATGGTGTAATGTATTGGGCCTTGTTTTACTGAGTGTACCACATGGGGTTTGAATGCTGGAAGGTTGCTTAAGCAGGGAGCTGGCTAACGGCTCCCAGCTCCTCAGACAACCCGTCTCCAGCGCTGCCATTGGCTGCCTCTAGGGCTGCAATAGGTTGCTTTAAACCTATTGGCCGCCACCTAGAGGCCAGGGTATAAATAGCTGTATTCGCAGCCCTGTTTCCCCAGTTCAGTTCCTGCAAGCAAATCAAGAATGTTCCTGACTGAACTCACTCGCCTCATCTCTTCTCTCAAGCAGCGAATCTAGTACGCAACACACGTGATCCCCTTTCGTGACCTCCTGACAAGCAAAAGTCAATGGAAAATCCAGATTCACTTGACAACTGTAGCCAGGAAGCTAAAATGGGGCAAAACTCACTTCACGACTGTGTTGCTTAGCAACAGAAAAATTGGGCCCAATTGTGGTCGTACCAGTATTAGCATCTAATACGCTTCCTTGAAAATCGGAAGACCTGCCAGGAATACATGAATAAAACAGAAGCATCTGAGTACAGGTAAATTGAGAAACTGGATACCAAGTGCATCAACTGCAAAAGGGCTTCGGGTTCCTTCAATGCCAGCTCAGAAAAAGGGAATTCTCTTTCCTTAACAGAAAGCAAAATATCTCCAAAGGGCTATTTCACTGCAAGCCAGGACTTGCTTCTATAAACCAAGAGGCATCCCCTAATCTAGTGTATAGTAGTCCTCAACTTACAACTTTCCGTTTAGTGACCATTTGCAGTTACAACAGCAGTGGAAAAAGCGACTTAAGATTGGTCCACGCACTTACAACCGATGCAGCATCCCCAGGGTCACGTAATTCAAAATTGAGCACCATATCTCACTGCTAGACGACCATGCAGCCTGGATTCTGCCCTGAGACTTCCCCCTGGCCACTATTAGCAGCTGCTGACTAACCCAAACTTTTAAAATGTTTCTTAACAATATATTTAAAAAAGAGAGCGACTGCAGATTTTAGGGGCCGCCTTTGAAAACAGAACAGCTTCTAATCAGCCAATGAAACTTACTACGGCTGCATTAGCAAAGTATAAAAGCGAAAACGAAAGAGGAACAGGCAAGGTGGGTAGAGCAGCCATCTTCAGTAGAAAAGAAACGGAAAGTTAATTTCAAATCATTGCTTCTGAATTCAGTTCACTTCTAGCCAATCTGGAGTCAAATTTGTTCTCGGGGTATTTTCGCAACAGTTCGAACCCGAGCTCGGAGATCATAACGTGAAGCCTAAAAATAACCTCGCTTAGCGGAGAAAAGCTACAGGCAAAAACAAAACGTAGATAAAATATTAAGAATTCACCTCTTTCTAAGCAAAGCACAGACTCAGCCGTGCAATAGGTCTCACCATCTTTTAACACATAACTTCACTGCCCCCCCCTTATTCCTCCCTCCTTTTGTCAGCACCTGGTTTTAGTAAACGCCAGGCGCCGAAGAATAATTTTTACCAGCTGTTATGAAACCACAGGGAACTGAAAACTACCAAAAGTCAGCCCACGCATCCAGACCCACTTCCTACCTGTTCTTATCTGTGGTGCCTCTTCCTCCAAGTTTACTCGTGCAGGCTTATCTGAGACTATAATTTTCTTAGCTGATTTTTTTTTGCTGATGCTGCCTCTGTTTTCTCGTCTTCAGACAAAGCCTGTCTAGTCACTTTTCCTACTCTCTCAGGATCATGTCATAGCCCAGTGGGTTTCACTTTCTTCTTTGCAGACACTCCTAGCGTGTGTGTTTTTTTATTATTTAAAAAAGTCCTTGTTTCAATGTTCCTGCTTAAGACTCACCTCTAATTTCCAGCATCCAAATGCTTACCGATTCAAAGTACAGGTGGTCTTTGAGTTACAATAGTTTGTTTAGTAACATTCAAAGTTACGACAGCACTAAAAAAAAAAAGTTTGACTTATGACCGTTTTCCCCGCTTACAACGCTTGCAGCATCCCCACGGTCACGTGATCAAAGTTCAGACGTTTGGTAAGTGGTTCATACTTATGACGGTTGCAGTGTCCCTGGGGTTCATTTGATTCCCTTTTGGGACCTTCTGACAAGCAAAGTCAATGGGGAGGCCCAGATTCACTTAACGATCGGGTGACTAACTTAGCAACTGCAATGGTTCACTTAACAACTGTGGCAAGAAAATGGGGCAAAACTCACTTAACAAATGTCTCGTATAGCAACATAAATTTGGGGCTTAATTGTGGTCCTAAATCAAGGACTAGCTGTAATCCAATCTATGTATAAGAAGAAGCTATTGATATAGGGAAAAAGGGACGCGGTGGCTCAGTGGGTTAGGACGCTGAGCTTGTCGATCAGAAGGTCGGCAGTTTGGCGGGTCAAATCCCGAGTGCCGCGTAGCAGAGTGAGCGCCTGCTACTTGTCTCAGCTTCTGCCAACCTAGCAGTTCAAAAGCACGTAAGAAAAATGCAAGTAGAAAAATAGGGACCACTACGGTGGGAAGGTAACAGCGTTCCGTGCGCCTTTGGCGTCTAGTCATGCCGGCCACATGACCACGGAGACGTCCTCGGACAAGCGCTGGCTCTTCGGCTTTGAAACGGAGATGAGCACCGGCCCCTAGAGTCGGAAACGACTAGCACACACGTGCAGGGGAACCTTTACCTTTACCTATTGATATAGGGAAGGCTGCAAACTTTGTCATAAGACAAAACCTCCAGATTGGAAAAAAAATGAGGGTTCTGAAACAGCTCAGTCAAGATTCAGGGCTGGTTAGTGTGTTTATTTTATTTAATTTAGAGGCCTCCCAAATTCTCTGGGCAGCTTGCAACTAGGAACCTCTATATCAGAGGTCTTCAAACTTGGCAACTTTAAGACTTTTGGACTTCAACTCCCAGAATTCCTCAGCCAGCCCGGAGCCTTCAAAACTTGATTTTGTGCTCAAGCCTGGGGTCCTGAGATAAAACCCGTATCCTGGTTGTGTGGATGCCTGGTTGGATAAACTCCAGCTGCTATGTGTTTCATTTCATTTCATTTTTATATTGTGTATTTTATGTATTTTATTGCAACTTGCCTAGAGTCACACAAAAGTGAAATGGGCAATGATGGATGGATGGATGGATTGATAAGGCAGGAAGGAAAAGAAAGGAAGGAAAGAAGGAAGGAAAAAAGAATGAGAGGAAGGAAGGAAGGGAAAGGAAAGGAAAGGAAAGGAAAGGAAAGGAGGAAAAGAAAGAACAAGAGGAAGGAAAGAAGGAAGGAAAAAATGAGAGGAAGGAAGGAAAGGAAAGGAAAGGAGTAAAAGAAAGAACAAGAAGCAGGAGAGATGGAAGAAAGGAAGGGAGAGAAGGAAGGAAAAGAAAGAATGAGAGGAAGGAAGGGAAAGGAAAGGAGGAAAAGAAAGAACAAGAGGAAGGAAAGAAGGAAAAAATGAGAGGAAGGAAAGGAAAGGAAAGGAAAGGAAAGGAAAGGAAAGGAAAGGAAAGGAAAGGAGTAAAAGAAATAAGCAGGAAAGATGGAAGAAAGGAAGGGAGAGAAGGAAGGAAAAGAAAGAATGAGAGGAAGGAATGAGGGAAAGGAAAGGAAAGGAGGAAAAGAAAGAACAAGAGGGAGGAAAGAAGGAAGGAAAAAATGAGAGGAAGGAAAGGAAAGGAGTAAAAGAAAGAACAAGAAGCAGGAAAGATGGAAGAAAGGAAGGGAGAGGAAGGGAGAGAAGGAAGGAAAAGAATGAGAGGAAGGAAAGGAAGGAAAAAGGAAGGAAGGAAGAAAAGGAACGAAGGAAAAGGAAGAGAAGGAAGGAAGGAAGAATGAGAGAAATGAAGGAAGGAAAAGAAAAAACAGGAAGGAAGGAAGAGTGAGAGAAAGAAAGGGAGGGAGGGAGGGAGGGAAGAAGGAAGGAAGGAAGGAAGGAAGGAAGGAAGGAAGGAAGGAAGGAAGGAAATCAGTCTCTGTTGACGGATCATTCCAGAGGGCAGGAATTGCAACTGTCAGCCTTCTCAGGTAAACAAGGCAGGAAACATGAGCCGATGGGCTAATTCTATTTTAATATAAGACTATTTTAACAGAATCTGGCAAGTCTGAAGTTAAAATGGAGTACGAATTGGAGTCATCTCTAGTAGAGAGGCAGAGTCAAGGTCAGCTTGTTATGTATTGGGCTCATTTGCAACACCACGTGGTAAGCTGGAGCAGCTAACGACTCTCCAACAACCCAGACTCCAGGTCTCCAGTGCTGCTATTGGCTGCCCCTAGGCGGCAATGGGTTGCTTTAAACCTATTGGCTGCCGCCTAGGGGCCAGGCTATAAATTGCTGCAAGCTGCAGACCAGTTCTCAGTTCAGATTCTGCAAGTAATAAACCATGAGTTTTGTTGAACTCACTTGCCTCGTCTCCTTTCCTGCACGAAGAACTCACTACACAACACTGGCGACGAGGATGGGATTCTGCTTCTCCAAAAGAGCTGAAGTTCACTATGGGAGAGGCAGCTCACTCCTGGAGGGAAAAGGCATTTCCCCCCCCCCAAGGTCAGCTAGCAAGCCACGCTAGCGACCACGTGCTCAGCGGATTCAGTCCCTCTACCTTGGAGAAGTAGGATCAAAAACTGCAGGAACCAGCCAAAGACAGAATGCCGAAAGTCGGAAGACTACGCAAATTCAATGTCAAGCATCCAGAGGGATGGCCTTCCTACTTGTCCCAGATAGAAAACTACCTCCAGGCAAACCAAGTCGCAGTAGATGGGCTGAAGGCTGCCATGCTGCTCTGTGTGTGCGGCCCAGATACATTCAACCTGGCCGAAAACCTCTTTGCCCCGACATCGCTGGAGGCAGTTTCCTACGCAGACCTCAAGAAAAAGCTGGGAGAGGACTTCCGGGTGGCAAGGCTCCGCTGCTGGCAGCCATTTGGGCTGTCAGCCCCGTCACTCCGTAGAACTGCCGAAAACAGCGCCGATAAGCTGTTTTGGCGGCTCGGAAGCCCGCTCCTCGGGAGAAGAGGAGGGGGTGAGCGCCCAGGCAGGGGTAGAGCTCTCCCAGACTCCCAGCGTTGAAACTCTGGTGGTTGAAGGATTGAGCCCCCCCGAAGCCTGAGTTTGCTCCGGACCTCGGGACGCCTCTGCTCCAGGGTTTTGGAGCAGAGCAGGGCGCAGCAACCATCCCTGCCAGCGAGAGTGAACTTTGGATTACTTGGATGCAGGCAGAGCTGTACAGGAGAATCATGTCAGAGCAAGTATATGATCTTTAACTCAGTGGACTTTGTGGAGATTTTTAAAAAGTGAAAGTGCGCAATAGAATTGAGTGGGTGAAAATGGCTGCCAAATCATCTAAAGTTCCCAGAAGTGCGGGGGCTTCCCCGGTGCAGCAATCTTCGTTACAGGCTTTAATGCCCCCTCCCCCTGCACCTGCACCAGCTTTGACAGTAAAAGATTTGCAGGATGTTTTGCAAGAGGCTATGAAAAAAAGAAATTAAAAGACGCTTGCTCCTCGGGAGGAAAGCCATGGCAAATCTAGACAGCACACTAAAAAGAGACATCACCCTGTCAACAAAAGTGTGTATAGTCAAGGCTATGGTCTTCCCAGTTGCAATGTATGGCAGTGAAAGTTGGACCATAAGAAAGGCTGAGCACAAAAGAATTGAGGCCTTTGAACTCTGGTGCTGGAGAAGACTCCTGCGAGTCCCTTGGACTGCAAGGCGATCAAACCGGTCAGTCCTAGAGGAGATCAACACTGACTGCTCTTTAGAAGGCCAGATCCTGAAGCTAAAACTCAAATACTTTGGCCACCTAATGAGGAGGAAGGACTCACTGGAGAAGAGCCTAATGCTGGGAAAGATTGAGGGCAATAGAAGAAGGGGACGACAGAGAATGAGGTGGCTGGATGGAGTCACTGAAGCAGTAGGCGTGAGCTTAAATGGACTCCAGAAGATGGTAGAGGACAGGAAAGCCTGGAGGACCATTGTCCATAGGGTCGCGATGGGTCGGACACGACTTCGCAACTAACAACAACAATAACAACATGAAAAAGCAATCTCAACAATTAGTTGAACTTATGGATGAGAAGCTTACAGAACGTATGGATGAGAAGCTAACAGAAATGAGGGCAGACATCTTACTAGCATTTCAAGGCATGGCCATTTGCATTGAGCGCTTGGACGAGAGAGTAGAAGAACTTAGTCAAAATAACATCAGATTAGATGCTAAAATGACGGATGCTGAAACTGTGATGGATAAGATTGACGACGATTTAACCATGGTCCAGTACCATGAGATGGAGTTTGCTGTGAGAATTAGGGGCTTCAAAGAGGATTCTCAGGAAAATTTGAAAAAAGTAGTTTCAGAAGCCCTGGAAGGCGTTTTGGGGTGTTCAGCAGAAGATATCATGGTGGATATAGACAAAATATTTCGTGTTAATTCATGGATTGCAAGCCAAAGGAAATTACCTAGAGATGTGGTTTATTTTACAAAGAGAGCAATTAGAAATGAGGTCATTCAAGCTTTTTATAATAGTAAATTTGCAATTGCAGAGCAAGACGTTTTGATTTTAAAAGAGATCCCTCCAAAGATTTTAAGAAGAAGAAAGGAGTTTGCTTTTTTGGCAGAAGAATTAAGAAGACGGGATATTCAGTTCAGATGGGAGATTCCAGTGGGTATGGTGGTGATGTATGCAGGCATGAGACATCGTCTTCTTACAGTGTTACAGGCACGTGATTTCTATGCCAATGTTTTAAAGGCAGTCCCTATACCACTTTTGGAATCCAAAAAGAAGAATGGTGAGGGAGAGCGTCAATCACAAAGTAAGAATGCACAAGGTGCTGAAGGAGTTATGCAGCTGAAAGATGGAGAATTTCAGAAAGTTACAGGAGTGGATCAAATTTCAGTATCATCGGAGGAGGTTAGAGACCAAAGAATGACATGTGCTGCTGCTAGACGAATGAGACAAGAGCAAGAGCAAGAACAGCAGAGAGTTATGACGGCACCTCAAAAACTTACTTATAGTGAAGCAGTGGGAGGAGCGCGACCAAAGAGAGTGCAGGTGATTTTGGAAGAAGCGCTCCAAAAGCTTCAGGTCGCGAAAGATGGCGACAAAGCTTCTAACCTGGAATGTTAATGGTCTAAATTCACCACAGAAGAGAAAGAAAGTATTTCAATATTTAAAGCAATTTAAGAATGATGTTATTTGTCTACAAGAAACACATATTAGAGCCACGGATCAAAAGTATTTGTTAAACTCGAGGTTGGGTACACAGTTTATTGCTTCTGCTACTGATAAGAAAAATGGAGTGGTCATTTACGTTAAGAACACTTTGACAGCGGCTTTAATTGAAGCAGATAAACAAGGAAGATATGTTATAATTGAACTGTTAATAGAAGGAAAGAAAACGCTTTTGGTTGGACTATATGCTCCTAATCAACAACAAGGAGATTTTTACAGTTTACTACACAGCAAGATTATTCAGTGGGATTATAAATCTTGTATCTTGATGAGAAACTGGAATGGCGTTCTGGATGTACAAATGGACAAGGGTTTTTTTTTAAAAGCACCCCAAGTCATGCTAAACTGCATAAATCTTTTTTTTTAAATGAAGGATGACTTGGAATTGAGAGACGTTTGGAGAGAAAGGAATTTGCAAGAAAGAGACTTTACTTTTTTCTCTGACAGGCATCAATCTTTTTCTAGGATTGATTTTGTATTAATTACTAATGATTTTTTTTCTAGGATTAAGAAGATCAAGATTTGCCCAAGAACTATATCTGATCATAGTCCAGTATGGTTAGAGATAGAAAAAGATAATAGGGATAGACGGTCCTGGCGCTTAAATGAAAATTTGTTTAGATACCAGGAAAATGTGGAAGAGTGTAAAAAACAGATGAAGGAATTTTTTAAAATTAATATGCATAAAGGTACTTCTATTGAGATGGTTTGGGATGCAAGTAAAGTTTATATGAGAGGTGTATTAATATATTTGAACAACAAATATAGACGTAAATTGGAATTTAGGAGGAAAGAATTAGAGGATGAAATTAAGGAAAAAGAAAAGGCTTTAATTTTGAATCCATCTGATGGGAAGATTAAAGAGGTAATTACTTTATTAAGGGGTCAGTTTGATAAGTTAATGGCAGATCAAGTGGCAACTAACTTACGGTATGCTAGACATAACACTTTTTGTAATGCTAATAAACCAGGTAGATGGTTAGCTTACTTGTTAAGGAAGAAGCAAAGGGCTTCTAATATAGATAGAATAGAACATAAGGGTAAAGTAGTGTATCAGCAGAATCTTATTAAAAGGACTTTTGTTGATTTTTATTCTAAGTTGTATGCTAGAGATAAGATTAGAGATGTAGATATAGATGGATATTTGGTGAAAGCTAATATTCCTGTTCTTACGCAAGAACAAAAGGAAAGGATGAACCAATTGATAACTGATGAAGAAATTTTTTTAGCAATTAAACAATTTAAAGTGGGTAAAGCACCGGGAACTGACGGTTTGACTGCCGTTTATTATAAAAATTTACAGTTAGAAATGGTGGAAAAAGTTGTGGTTATCAGGGATGTTAAGCTCATTCTTGTATAGTTCTTCTGTGTAATTTTGCCACCTCTTCTTAATCTCTTCTGCCTCTGTTAGGTCCCTGCCATTTTGGTCCTTTATCAGGCCCATTTTTGCATTAAACGTTCCCTTCATCTCTCCAATTTTCTTGAAAAGATCTCTGGTCCTCCCTATTCTATTGTTTTCTTCTATTTCTTTGCACTGTTCATTTAAGAAGGCATTCTTATCTCTTCTAGCTATTCTCTGGAATTCTGCATTCAATAGGGAGTATCTTTATTTTTCTCCCTTGCCTTTTGCTTCCCTCCTTTCCTCAGCTATTTGCAAAGCTTCCTCAGACAGCCATTTTGCTTTCTTGCATTTCTTTTTCTTTGGGATGGTTTTGGTTGCTACCTGTTGTACAATGTTGTGAACCTCTGTCCATAGTTCTTCAGGCACTCTGTCTATCAGATCTAATTCCTTAAATCTATTTGTCACCTCTACTGTGTATCCAACAGGGATATGATTTAATTTATACCTGAGTGGCCTAGTGCTTTTCCCTACTTTCTTCAGTTTAAGCCTAAACTTTGCAATGAGAAGCTCATGGTCTGAGCCACAGTCAGCTCCTGGTCTTGTTTTTACTGACTGTATAGAACTTCTCCATCTTTGGCTGCAGAGCATATAGTCAATCTGATTTCTGTGTTGACCGTCTGGTGATGTCCATGTGTAGAGCCGTCTCTTGGGTTGTCGGAAAAGAGTGTTTGCTATGACCATCGTACTCTCTTGACAAAATTCTATCAGCCTGTGCCCTGCTTCATTTTGTACTCCAAGGCCAAACTTGCCTGTTATTCCAGTTATCTTTTGGCTTCCTACTTTAGCATTCCAATCCCCCATGATGATAAGGACATCATTTTTTGGTGTTAGTTCTATAAGGTGCTGTAGGGCTTCATAGAACCGGTCAATTTCATCCTCTTCAGCACTGGTGGTTGGGGCATAGACTTGGACTACTGTGATATTGAATGGTTTGCCTTGGATTAGAACTGAGATTATTCTGTCATTTTGAGGATTGTATCCCAGTATTGCTTTTCCTACTCTTTTATTGACTATGAAGGCTACTCCATTTCTTCTGAAGGATTCTTGCCCGCAGTAGTATACCTGATGGTCATCTGAATTAAATTCACCCATTCCTGTCCATTTTAGTTCGCTGATTCCTAAGATGTCGATGTTCAGTCTTGTCATCTCTTGTTTGACCACGTCCAGCTTTCCTTGATTCATGGATCTTACATTCCAGGTTCCTATGGAGAAAAAATCTTTACAGCATCGGACTTTCCTTTCACCACCAGACACATCCACAGCTGAGCGTCCTTTCGGCTTTGCCCCAGTCGCTTCATTCTTTCTGGCGCTACTAGTACTAGCCCTCTGCTCTTCCCCAGTAGCATATTGGACGCCTTCCGACCTGAGGGGCTCATCTTCCAGCGTCATATTGTTTTGCCTTTTGGTACTGTCCATAGGGTTTTCATGGCAAAGATACTGGAGTGGGTTGCCATTTCCCTCTCCAGTGGATCACATTTTGTCAGAACTCTCTGCTATGACCTTTCCGTCTTGGGTGGCCCTGCACGGTATAGCTCATAGCTTCATTGACTTACGCAAGCCCCTTTGCCACGACAAGGCAGTAATCCATGAAGGGGATTGTAACTTGTACTATTTGCCAATTATTGCTATGATGTTTGTCTGATCTAAGAGGGGAGGGGTGTTATGTATTGGGCTCATTTGCAACACCACGTGGTAAGCTGGAGCAGCTAACGGCTCTCCAGCAACCCAGACTCCAGGTCTCCAGTGCTGCTATTGGCTGCCCCTAGGCGGCAATGGGTTGCTTTAAACCTATTGGCTGCTGCTTAGGGGCCAGGTTATAAATTGCTGCAAGCTGCAGCCCATTTCTCAGTTCAGATTCTGCAAGCAATAAACCATGAGTTTTGTTGAACTCACTTGCCTCATCTCCTTTCCTGCGCGAAGAACTTTCTTTGTCATGTCAACTGATGTCCATAATTCAGCACCAAATGATGCCCAGAGTCTCTCTCTTCCAGTTTTCCGCAAGAGAGGAACAGCTCATCTCCAAGAATAAACATGAACATAAACTTAGCAACCAGATGAGGAAGCTGCAGGCTCTACAAAATTACCCAATGGGGCATGATCTGTAGGACTATACAGGAAAAAAAATAGGAAGTACCAACAATATGTACTCCAAAAATAGGAGACGGGGGGAAAAGGTGCTTTCCAGTTTATTGCGTCAGGTGTCGAAGTACAATTCTTTACCTGTTGAGCCTAAATTGTGACTTCTGCTTAATGAAACCATTTCCTGGCTGGCTGTTCCCGTAACCTCAAGGTGGTTGAACTGGAGGTGTTTAGATCAATGTTTTTCAACCTTGGTGGCTTTAAAGAAGCATGGACTTCAACCCCCAGAACTCCCCAGCCAGCAAGTCTGGAATTCCACACATCTTAAAGCCCCCAAGGTTGAAAAACACTGGTTTAGATAATAATCATAATCATAACCATAACCATAACCATAATAAAGTTGGAAGGGACCTTGGAGGTCATCTAGTCCAACCCCCTGCTCAGGCAGGAACGCCTATACCAGGGGTAGGCAACCTTGGCTCTTTTATGACTTGTGGACTTCAACTCCCAGAATTCCTGAGCCAGCCACACTGAGGGAAAAGAGAGAGGTTTCCAAGCTGAGCCATGCTGGCTCAGGAATTCTGGGAGTTGAAGTCCACGAGTCATAAAAGAGCCAAGGTGGCCTACCCCTGCACTAGGCAAAGTAAAGAAATAAGAAATTTTTATCTACCACCCAGAGTCCAGGGCTCAGCTTGGAAACCGCTCCCTTTTCCCTCAGCATGGCTGGCTCAGGAATTCTGGGAGTTCCTTCCCTATACCATTTCAGACAAATGGCTGTCCAGTCTCTTCTTAAAAACTTCCATTGTTGGAGCATTCGCAGCTTCTGGAGGCAGGCCGTTCCACTGACTGATTGTTCTCACTGTCAGGATGATATGAAGATCTAGTTTTAAGCTATCCAAAAGATGCTTTTTAACAAGGCAACTGGACTTTCTTGTTTTTCTTTGAAGACGTTTCACTTCTCATCCAAGAAGCTTCTTCAGCTCTGACTGGATGGGGGGGGGGGCGGAAATGGAAAGATTTATACTCCTTGCAGACAGCTGTTCATTTGCATTCTTTTAGCCAGTCCTTAAAACTACCTGGGGGCTTATCTGTGTCTTTAAGATCACCTGAGTAGTGCAAATGGGTGTGGAGCCTTCTCGGAACTGCTGTCTACAACTGTGTTGTAGACTGGAGATAGATGATGCTGTATCTCCCCCCCTCTGTTGAGAGAGGGCTGTTCAATTTTGACATAGATGGCCTCTTTGACCCCTCTTTCAAACCAGCCATCCTCTTTGTCCAAAATGTGGACTTCGAAAGAGTGGCCTTTGTCTCTGTGAGTGAATAGGCGATTATATAAAAGTTCTAAATCTTAAAAAAGTAAGAAAGTAGGTCAAGGATTACCTGTACAAGCTTGCTCTGCCTTCCTCTCCTAGGTCAGATCCTGAATGAGGCAAGCATCCTTCCAGGCAACCCTGGCACCCAACAGTTACATTAATTAAACAAATAAAAATGTGTCTTGAAAAGTAACAAAGATAATTAGGGGACTGGAGGCTAAGATGGTGGGTTGCAGGAATTGGGTATGTCTAGTTCAGGGGTCTTCAGACTTGGCAATTTTAAGACTTGTGGACTTCAACTCCCAGAATTCCTCAGCCAGCTCTGAGGAAGAGAAGAACGAGGGGGGACATGATAGCAGTCTTCCAATATCTCAAGGGTTGCCACCAGTGCTTTTTTTGTAAAAGAAAAAGGTGCTGGAACTCACACGTGTCATACAACCCGCCTTGCCTACCCTACAAGGTTCCATCCAAAAAAGATGCCGGAACTCCGTTCTGAGCGTTCTATGACAAAAAAGCCCTGGTTGCCACAGAGAAGAGGGAATGAAACTATTCTCCAAAGTGCCTGAAGGCAGGACAAGAAGCAACGGATGGAAACTCACCAAGGAGAGAAGCAACCTAGAACTAAAGTGAAATTTCCTGTCAGTGAAAACCAGTAACCATGGAACAACTTGTGGATGCTCCGTCACTGCAGGCTTCCAAAAAGAGACTGGACAATCATTTGTCTGAAATGGTATAGGATCTCCTGCTGGAGCAGGGAGTTGGACTAGAAGATTTCCAAGAGCCCTTCTAATTCTATTCTTCTGTTACTCCTTTATTCCATTATTCTGTTAGCCCAGTGGTGGGATTCAGCCAGTTTGCACCACTTCAGCAGAACCATTAGCTAATTTTTTGTTGCCCAGGCACAAAGAAGAGGGAGTCAAGCTATTCTCCAAAGCACTTGAAGGCAGGACAAGAAGCAATGGATGGAAACTAATCAAGGAGAGGACCAACCTACAACTAAGGACAAATTTCCTGTCAGTGAGAACAATTAATTACTGGGATGGCTTACTTCCAGAAGTTGTGAGTACAATGTCTAGTCCAGGGGTAGGCAACCTTGGCTCTTTTATGACTCTTGGACTTCAACTCCCAGAATTCCTGAGCCATCCATGCTGGCTGAGGAATTCTGGTAGTTGAAGTCCAAGAGTCATAAAAGAGCCAAGGTTGCCTACCTCTGGTCTAGTCTAATGAAAAGAAGAATTAGGGGGTGACATGATAGCAGTTTTCCAATATCTCAGAGGCTTTCCCAAAGAAGAGGGAGTCAAGCTATTCTCCAAAACGCCTGAAGGCAGGACAAAAAACAATGGATGGAAACTAATCAAGGAGAGAAGCAACCTAGAACTAAGGAGAAACTTCCTGACAGTGAGAATAATTAACCAGTGGTACAACTAGCTTCCAGATATTGTAACTGCTCCATCAAGAAGAGATGGGACAGACACTTGACCAGAAGGGCATAGGGTCTCCTGCTTGAGCAAAGGGTTAAACTAGAAGATGCGGTGGCTCAGTGTGTTAGGACGCTGAGCTTGTTGATCAGAAGGTTGGCAGTTTGGCAGGTCGAATCCCGAGTGCCGCGTAACAGAGTGAGCGCCTGTTACTCGTCCCAGCTTCTGCCAACCTAGCAGTTCGAAAGCACATAAAAATGCAAGTAGAAAAATAGGGACCACTCCGGTGGGAAGGTAACAGCGTTCCGTGCACCTTTGGCGTCTAGTCACGGAGACGTCACGGAGACGTCCTCGGACAAGCGCTGGCTCTTCGGCTTTGAAATGGAGATGAGCACCGGCCCCTAGAGTCGGAAACGACTAGCACGCACGTGCAGGGGAACCTTTACCTTTACCTTTTACAACTTGCTTCCAGATATTGTAACTGCTCCATCAAGAAGAGATGGGACAGACACTTGACCAGAAGGGCATAGGGTCTCCTGCTTGAGCAAAGGGTTAAACTAGAAGACCTCCAATGTCCCTTCCAATTCTGTTACTCCATTATCTGGAAATTAAATTTCACGGTCAATCCTGCTTTGATCCTAGAAGGCAGGGTGTCCCATAATAACTCATCAGCTACTCTAGGAGGTCCAAGGACACTTTTCATTTCTTGGTGCTTCCAAGAGAGCCTGCAAGGTTAGCTCACCCTACAAGCAGGCTTTTGGTTTTTTGCAGAGGCAGCTGCCTGACGAGATATTTTTTTTTGCCCCGGCTCCATATCCTGCAGAAAGAGACAGACAGGCTGGCTCTTAGGAGTGGGAGGGAGAAGCGTGTGTGTGTGGGGGGGGACAGCAGTATCTTGTTCAGATGTAGCTGAGGCAGGCCGTTGCAGCCGGGCTTCTGCCTCCTGGCGGTTTGCACCCTCTCCGGCCGAGTCCAATTAATCCAGCCCTTCCCACTTCTGGGAACCAGCTTGCCTGGCCTGGAAGGTAGATTTCCCAGCAGTTCGCTCACTGGCGATTTCCAGAACTTTCCATCAGAGGCCAAAAATGGATCACCCAAGTCAAGGGGCTACCTTTGGCACCAAAAGAGATGATGAAGGAGGCTTTTGTGGAGGAGACCCTTGCACGGCTTTCGAGATGTGCCAGCAGATTCCAGGATATGGAACAATGGATGGAAACTGATCCAAGGAGAGATTCAACCTAGAAATGAGGAGAAATCTTCCGACAGAGAGAACAATCAACCAGTGGAACAGTTCGCCTTCAGGCGTTGTGGATGCTTCGTTGCTGGAAGCTTTCAAGAAGAGACTGGACAGTCATCTGTCATAAATGGTATAGGGCAGGGGTAGGCAATCTTGGCTCTTTTTATGACTCGTGGACTTCAACTCCCAGAATTCCTGAGCCAGCCTGGCTCAGCTTGGAAACTCTCCCTTTCCCCTCAGCATGGCTGGCTCAGGAATTCTGGGAGTTGAAGTCCACGAGTCATAAAAGAGCAAAGGTTGCCTACCCCTGGTATAGGGTCTCCTGCTTAAGCAGGACTAGATAACCTCCAAGGGACAAGGTCCCTTCCAGCTCTGTATTCTGTTGTATTCTATTGTATGACAGAAGTTCCCAGATGGTCTGTGGTAGACAGTTTTGGGTTTGCTCCCTTCTCTGATTGCCCTGCAGTCTGGCTATGGTATGAGGAAACGGCAACTTACAAATGTAATATAGGTAGTCCCCGACTTACAACCATTCACTTAGTGACCATTCAAAGTTACAACAGCATTGAAAAAGAGTGATCACTTTTCACACCTACGACCGTTGCAGCATCCCCATGGTCAGGTGATCGGAATTCAGTTGCTTGGCAGCTGGTTCACATTTATGACGGTTTGTCATGGTATTGATTTAACAGCTAACCAGCTTATGTAATGTAAGATGTAAGATGGGAATGACCCAGCAGGGTCTGTGTCTCTTTAAGAGCCTTTGTATAAAGGGAAGTCTCTGCTGATGTGTTTTCTCTCTTCCGTTTTCCTGCTGTAATTGTGGTTTGTTGGATCCTGCTGTATTAGCACGTGTATGTGTATTGTTCCTGGTGTATGATATTGTAGATAGTGTAAGATAAACCACCATTTAATATAGACAACTGAATACTATGTTTATTCCTGGGTTATCTCAGAGCAGCAAAACTGTGCATGCTCTGACACGGTTGCAGTATCCTGGGGTCATGTGATCATCTTTGGCGATCTTCTGACAAGCAAAGCCAATGGGGGAAGCCAGATTCACTTAACAACCGTGTTACTAACTTACTAACAACTGCAGTACAGGTAGTCCTCAACTTACGGTCACAATGGACTCCAAAATTTATGTGAGACATTTGTTAAGTGAGTTTTTTGCCCCATTTTACGACTTTTCTTGCCACAATGGTTAAGTGAATCACTGTAGTTGTTAAGTTAGTAACCTGGTTGTTAAGTGAAGCCGACTGTCCCCATTGACTTTGCTTGTCAGAAGGTCGCAAAAGGGGATCACGTGACCTTTGGGAGAGAAGAGCAACTAAGATGATCAAAGGCCTGGAGACTAAAACATACGAAGAACGGCTGCAGGACTTGGACTTGGCTAGTCTAAAGAAAAAAAGAAACAGGGGGGACATGATACCAGTGTTCCAGTATCTGAGGGGCTGCCACAAAGGAGAGGGGGTCAAATTATTCTCCAAAGCAGCAGAATGCAGGACAAGAAACAATGGTTAGAAAGTGATCAAAGAGAGAAGCAACCTGGAATTAAGGAGAAACGTCCTAACTGTGAGGACAATTAATCCGTGGAACAGCTTGCCTCCAGAAATCGTGGGCGCTCCATCACTGGAGGTTTTTAAGAAGAAACCGGACAGCCACTTGTCTGAAATATTATAGGTTCTCCTGCTTGAGCCAGAGACTGGACTAGAAGACCTCCAGGGTCCCATTCTATTCTATTCTATTCTATTCTATTCTATTCTATTCTATTCTATTCTATTCTATTCTATTCTATTCTAATTCTAATTCTAATTCTAATTCTAATTCTAATTCTATTCTATTTTATTCTATTCTAATTCTAATTCTAATTCTAATTCTAATTCTAATTCAGTCCAGTCCAGTCCAGTCCAGTCTAGTCTAGTCTAAAGAGAGGGATAGCATCAAGGTCATGGAAAGTGAAGTACCCCTAGTGAGGCCACACTGGGAATACTGATTGCCATGATACAAAAAAAGATTGGAGACTCTATTAAAAAAGGTGCAGAGAAGAGCAACAAAGATGATTAGGGGACTGGAGGCTAAGCCATAGGATGGACAATTGCAGGAACTAGACAATAGAATAGAATAGAATAGAATAGAATAGAATAGAATAGAATAGAATAGAATAGAATAGAATAGAATAGAATAGAATAGAATAGAATAGAATAGAATAGAATAGAATAGAATAATGGAGTTGGAAGGGACCTTATAGGTCATCTAGTCCTAGAGCAGAGGTCCCCAACCTTTTGGGCACCAGGGACCGGTTCTGCAGAGAAAGGTTTTTACACGGACCGGAGAGTGTGTGGTTTTGTGTGCTGCCTGCATCTCACGGATGAGGCTTTGCTTGTTTGTGCAGATCGGTGGCTGGCATGCCGCGGCCCAGTACTGGTCCACGGACCGGGGTTTGGGGACCCCTGTGCTAGAGGACCTCCAAGGTCCCTTCCAGCCTATGACTCTATGCTTCTATGACAGTTTGGAGACAGACTTTTGAAAACTACGGGAGGGAAGAACGGTGAGGTTGCAGCAAGCGCAAGAGATGATATGTGCGGAAGAAAAATGAGAACGCCAAAATGGGGGCCATTCCCCTTTCTTTCCTGTGCAAGAGAGAAATGTAGAGGTCTTGGTTCTTAGTCACTGCGCATCTTGAGTGCCTCTTAGTGGCCTGTGCAGGATATACAGTAAGCAGGATGCAAAATTTCTGATCTTTCTTTCTTTTCCCCCCTCACTCAAATTATCTGCAGTGCAATTCAAAGGGCAGAGAAACCCCCCCTCCAAAAAAAAATGCTTTTGGCTTTTACCAGAGAAAACTGGCCTCTTTCTGCCTCTCTTAGTCCTGTGAAGCAATTTCCTCTTTCTTTCTTTCTTTCTTTCTTTCTTTCTTTCTTTCTTTCTTTCTTTCTTTCTTTCTTTCTTTCTTTCTTTCTTCTTTCTTTTTTAAAGAGATATTATTTCATTCATTTCTTTATTACATTTATGTGCTGCCCATCTTGTCAGATTCTGGGTGGCTTACAAGCATTGAAAGCAATACTTTAATGTACTTTAAAGTGATACACTTCAAAATAATACAAATAAATAACTAACAACAGCAATAAATGCAGGCAGTCCTTGATTTACAACCGCCACTGAACCCCAAATTTTCATTGCTGAGCAAGACTGTGGTTAAGTGAATTTTACCTCATTTTATGACCCTTCTTGCCACAGTTGTTAAGTTAATCACTGCAGTGGCTAAGTCAGGGGTAGGCAACCTTGCCTCTTTTATGACCCGTGGACTTCAACTCCCAGAATTCCTGAGCCAGCCATGCTGAGGGGAAAGAGAGAGGTTTCCAAGCAGAGCCATGCTGGCTGAGGAATTCTGGGAGTTGAAGTCCACGAGTCATAAAAGAGCCAAGGTTGCCTGTCCCTGGACTAAGTTATTAACAGGGTCGTTAAGTGAATCCGGCTTCCCCATTGATTTGGCTTGTCATAAGGTTGCTAAAAGGGGATCACATGACCCTGGGACACTGCAACCGACATAAATACATGCCAGTTGCCAAGCGTCTAAGTTTTGATCATGTGACCACAGGGATGCTGCCACAGTCATAAGTGTGAGAAATGGTCATAAGTCACTTTTTCAGTGCCATTGTAACTTTGAATTGTTATTAAATGAATGATTATAAGTCAGAGACTCTCTGTGCTGTTAAAACAGGGGTCTTCAAACTTGGCTACTTTAAGGCTTTTGGACTTCAACTCCCAGAATTCCTCAGCCAGCTCGCCTTAAGCCTTAAAGTGGCCAAGTTTGAAGACCCTTGTGTTAAAAGATGGGGAAGAGGGGAACACGAAGCACCTGGGGAGAGGTGGAGTCTACTCCGATAGTTACCTCCGGAAAGGAACATCTCCTTTGGGGCCCCAGGCCAGGTCTTCAGGCTCCTTCAGAAAGCCAAATGTATGGCTGCCAAAAGTATGGGAGTTCAGCAAAATTGCTATGTCACAATTTTGCTGAAAAATGGAACTGCTGGTTTTCAGCAAAACTCTCATAAAATACAGGCATGTGACTATGGGATGCTGCAAACAGCCATAAATGTGGCTGTGTTGTCATGTGCCCAAAGTTTGGTCACAAGATTGCAGGCAGACACACACACACACACACACACACCATCATTGGAACTTCAAATCAGGTCATAAAGCCCAACGGTAGGTCTCTGTTATAACTTTGAATGGTCAACTAAAGAACCGGTCGTACATCAAGGGCGCCTTGTCCTGCCTTTTAGTGAGCTTTGTAATCTGGGTCTGCCAGTCCAGGATCTTTTTTCCCCTCCGTTTTAAACTCTGTTTTAATTTACCGAGATGAACACATTCATGACCACATCTGTGCAGTTTGTGTGAACAAAAGAGTCAGATTGTGGCTCCCTGCTGATTGACGCACCCCTTGGCAGCAAGAGCCGGTGTTCACCGTGATAGAAGTAAGTGAGTGGTCTTCAAAATTTAATATTGAAAGAAAAATTTAAAATTGAATTTGCTGTGCAATGGAAACGTACTGAGTAGACAAACAAACGTGAAGTGTTAATACCACTTTACAATGCCTTGGTAAGACCACACTTGGAATCCTGCATCCAGTTTTGGTCACCACGATGTAAAAAAGATGTTGGGACTCTGGAAAGAGCACAGAGAAGAGCAACAAAGATGATCAGGGGACTGGAGGCTAAAACATATAAGGAACGGTTGCTGGAATTGGGAATGTCCAGTTTAACGAAGAGAAAGGTGAGGGGTGACATGATAGCAGTGATCCAATATCTCAGGGGCTGCCCCAAAGAAGAGGGAGTCCAACTATTCTCCAAAGCCCCTGAAGCCAGGACAGGAAGCAATGGATGGAAACTAACCAAAGAGACAAGCAACCTAGAACTAAGGAGAAATTTTCTGACAGTTAGAACAATTAATCAGTGGAACAACCTGCCTCCAGAAGCTGTGAATGCTCCAACATTTTAAGAAGAGACTGGACAGCCATTTGTCTGAAGTGGTATAGGGTTTCCTGCCTGAGCAGGGGGTTGGACTAGAAGACCTCCAAGGTCCCTTCTAAATAATAATAATAATAATAATAATAATAATAATAATAATAATAATAATAATAACAACAACAACAACAACAACAACAACAATAATAATAATAATAATAACAACAACAACAACAACAACAATAATAATAATAATAATAATAATAATAATAATAATAATAATAATTTATTCATAAAACATGAAACTCAGTCAACTGAACACTCAAACTGACTGGCGCTAATGATTGACACGGGTTGCTGCCAGCATCCTAGGTATCAACCAGGTATCTCCTTAAAATGTAAGATGTTCCGAGTAGCGCAGTTTTTTGTAGCTTTGCTGGAGTTATCGCAGGAAGCTGCAATTTCTTGATGTGTTTTGTAAAGTTTTTGGACATAGTTCCCAGTGCCCCGATGACAATGGGTATCACTGTTACACGTTTCATCCATAATCACGCAGTTTCAATGACAAGGTTGCGGTATTTCGTAATTTTTTCCAGTTCTTTTTCTTCGACTCTGGCATCTCCTGGTACAGCGATATCAATCAACTGTATGCTTCAGTACTCTACAACTGTGATATCTGGCGAGTTGTGTTCCAAATGACGATCTATCTGTATTCGGAAGTCCCACAAGATCTTCACCCTCTCATTCTTGACAACTTTTTCCACCCTATGTTCCCACGACTTTTTGGACACAGGCAAGTTGTATTTTTTACACAATGCCCAGTGGATTAGTTTAGCAACTTGGTCATGTCTGGCTTCGTAATCAGTTTGTGCGATTTTGCTGCACTCACATATTAAATGTGAAACAGTTTCAGCTTTGTTGTTGCAAAGTCAGCAATTTGGATTGTCAGTAGATTTTTGTATCTTTGCTTTCATGGCATTAGTTTGTAGTGCTTGTTCTTGAGCAGCCAGTATTAAGCCTTCCGTTTCTTTCTTGATGGTTCCCATCTTAAGCCATGCCCCTGTCAAGTTGTTATCACATTTTCCTTCAATGTTTTTCAAATGTTGTCCATGCAAAGCTTCGGTTTTCCATCTATTTAATCTATCATCCAGCCGTTTTTCCTTATATTCTGCCTTTGTTTCTGTTATTTTGATAATGCTCTGTTTTCACGACCTGCAGCAATTTTTCTGTACTTTGATTCACATAGTCATTCAAACTTCATTTTTCTTCTTCTACAATTTGGTGGATTTGCAGTAGCCCTCTGCCCCCTATTCTTCTTGGCAGGTACAATCTGTTGATGTCACTTCGTGGATGTAGAGCATGGTGCATGTTCAAAAGTTTGTGTTTTCTGATCTAGGTGTTCCAATTCAGCCAATGTCCAGTTTATAATTCCAGCTGGGTATTGTATCACTGGGACTGCTCATGAATTAATGGCTTTAATTATATTTCCACCATTCAGCTTTGATTTTAGTATTTTGCAGACTCTTCTGATGTATTCCTTTTGGGTTGACTCTTTGACTTTTCCATTCAAGATGTTATCTGCTTCCAATATGCCTAAGTATTTGTAACCATCATCCTTTGCTGGTGCTTTCATAATACTTCCGTTTCCCAGTTCTATTCCTTCTATTTTTCCCACTTTTCCTCGTTGCATGGATAATATAGCACATTTTCCAAGTCCAAAGTCTGATGTCGCTGCTAAACAGTTGAACTGCATTGAGTATTGATTCAAGTTCAGTGTGGCTTTTTGCATACAGTTTTAAGTCATCCATGTATAGTAGATGGCTTATCTTGCCATGCTGGCTTGAGATGTGGTATCCCAGTTTTGTGTTTCGTAATATTATTGTCAATGGAATTAATGCGATGTTGAACAGTAGCGGTGAAAGTGAGTCCCCTTGGAAGATTCCTCGTCTGATGTTGATTTCACCAATGTTCTCCCCATTTGCTGTTAGAACTGTTTTCTATTTTTGCATATTTGCTTTCAAAAATGTGCAGATGTTTTTGCTGATTCCAAAGTTTTCCAGACACGCATTAATCCAACTGTGGGGTAATGAGTCAAATGCTTTCTTATAATCAATCCACACCATATTTAAATTTGTTTTTCGTCGTTTTGCAGACCCAGATTGTTGGGGGCAATTAAGCTGACTTTGTAATAATGCCGCTTGGGGTGTGTGTGAAAGCCCTAATAAGCAGGCATATACATAGAATGAAGGCTACTACTAAGCTTGTAAGCCGCCCTGAGTCTTCGGAGAAGGGCGGGATATAAATGGAATTAAAATAAAAAAATTTTTTAACATTTTGTCAATGAGCAGATGATGATGATGATGATGATGATGATGATTATTACCAAAGAAACTACAATGAGGAATGAGGAGAGATGTGGCAGTCAGGACAGAGTTGTATAAAGGAATATTTTGGGTTGGAACTTTAGAGAGAACCAAGTTTTGATAGCTTCTATCCCCGCTTATTGCAATAAATGAAACAAAAGGCCTTCACTGTGTCTTGGCTGGTTATTGGTCAGGCGAGCTTGCCTCTGCTCACGAAGGAAAGTAGCCAGGAGCACATAACAGCTGTAATAAAACAAAATTCCTTCTCACCTTGTCCAATCTGGTTTAGCCCACCAGTCCTGCAGTTGTTAAAAAAGCCACAAGAAGATTTCCCCCACCCCCTCCAAGGAAAGCATCTTTGAAAAGCCAAGTTGAAGCTGGCCAGGGCACATTGCTGAGATTTCACACCTGCTAAATTTAGTGTTCAGGGTTACAGATTGGAAAATCAGGTCAGAGGAATATGAAAAAGGAAGAGGTTGGCATGTGTTATGGTTGACAGCAGCTTTCATCATCAGACATAAAGATAGCATTTCTTCTTCCACTTTTTCCTGATTTTTTTTTAATTGGAGATTGAACGGAATATTTTTCATAGGCAAACTCTGATTAATATTGAGATACTTTCTTCTAAATGTTTTTTTTCCAGGCGCTAGGGTGCCAGATGCTATCTGAACATCTGGCTGACCGTATGACAAACCATAATGCCAAATCCAGTCTAAACATCTGGCTGACTGTGCAATGAACCATAATAATAAATCAGGTTACGCTAAGAGTTTGGGAGTGACTAAGAGCAGGAAAATTGAAGAGACCGGGAAGAGGGGGGGGGGGCTGGCTAATTCTGCCTGTAGAAGACGAAGCTTAAGAACAAATGTATGCAAAGCCAGAATGGAGAAGACAGAAACAGACAGCAAAAGCCACCTCTGCAAAGAAGCTAAAGAAACAGTGGATCATCTTCTTAGTTGCTTCAGGAAGATCACACAGACTGACTACAACTGATGGCATAACAAAGTAGCAACAGTGGTGCATTGTGAGATCTGTAAGAAATACCCTTTTGCCTGCTGGCAAGAACGGGTGGATCTACAAAATAGAAAAGAGTAATGAGAAATGAAGAAGCTAAATTCAAACAGAGAGCACCTGTCACATAATCCCATCCCCCCCACCTCCCAGACTTGACAATTGTCAATAAGAAAGACAAAAAAGTCTGGATAGTGGGTGTAGCAGTACCTGGAGACAGCAGAGGAGACGAGAAAGAACTGGAGGAAATCATAAAATACAGAGACCTGCAAATAGAAGCAGAATGTCTGTGGCAAAAAAAAAGCAAATGTTGAAAGAAAAATCTTCCTCAGGGTCCAGTTCAAGCTGGGAATAAACAAAATGGAGACTGCTTCAGAAAGAAAGTTGTGGTTTATTGAAGAAGAAAGCCAGACAGAAAGTTGGCTCTGGAAAACTGACCGCATGTAGCTGAGAGTGGTGGGTTTTTATACCTTCTCGGGCTCTTGAGGTTGTTTCCTGTTCCTGTTTGAGGTTTTGCAGTGCTTTTTTTGTAAAAGAAAAAGGTGCCGGAACTCGCACATGTCATACTGTTAAGGAATTTGTTGTGCAGAGGTCTCCTTGTGCTACCAAAGAGTTGCACAGACAAAGAATGGTACTGAGAGCAGTAAAAGTCACACAAGAATACACTGAGTTATAAAAACAAAAAGTAGTTTACTTTTGAGGTGGTGTAAAAACAAAAATGCACAGTCAAAAATAAACAGTCCAAGTCATACACAATAGCAACAGTCCAAGGAGTAATCCAAACTACAAAGTCTTCTTACCGGTCCAGAGGTCAATACACAGTTCAGGTTTACAACAGTAGTAAACCAACAGCAGAGCAAAAACAGTAATAGTAGAGAGCAGTGAATTCAGAGAGAGAGAAAAGCTACGTTCCTAGCTCCCTCTTATGGCCATGAGAACACTTACACACCCATTGGCCAATTAACAACTTAAAGACATAGCATTATGGTTAATATATTTTCAACCCAACATTGTAGGCTAACACCATATGCCTAACACATACAACCCGCCTTGCCTATCCTACAAGGTTCCATCCAAAAAAGGTGCCGGAACTCCATTCTGAGCGTTCTATGACAAAAAAAAGCCCTAAGGTTTTGTATTTCCTGTGTCATGTACTTTGACCGGAGTCTGAGTATGTCCTTTTGGTTTTGTTGGTTTAATCCTATTATGTTTCCTGTCCTTAGAATTTGGGGGTGGGGATATGTAGATCTTAGGTGTCTTTCTAATAGCTTTCTGGCTCCAACCTTCCTGAATGGATTATTACATCTGCATTTCTAAAAGCTAGCCTCTGCCTAGTTTCTGCTTGAAGGAGAGGGGCTGGGGCTGGTTTATGGAGGCTGGTTTCTGTCTTTTTAAAGATCTTCTCCGTTATTCCTTTGGGGAAAAGTATTCTGCCTTTTTCATATTCCCCATAATATTTCTTTCTCTGGATTCTTCCCACACAAATATATAGTACCAATAGTCATAGGCACTTTGGGTGTGTTGGAAGAAAAGTCTTCATCATGGTTCATCCAAGTGGGGAATAAACATGGCAACTGCTTTGGGAAGAAGGTTGTAGTTTATTGCAGAAGAAAGCCATATAGCAAGATGGATCCAACAGGAAACAAAAAGGACTGACCACATGTGGGTAGTGGGTTTTTATACTCCCTAGATTCTATTGTTTGGAGTGATTTCCAGTTCCTGTTTGGGGCTATTTTCTGTGTGTTCTTAGTCCAGGTGTGCCTCTCTAGGAATCTTGCTGTTTGTGTATCCCAGCCCACCTCTCTGTGGCTGGGGTATGTAGATTTTTAGATGTCTTAGTCTTCTTAGCTTCAACCTTTCTGAATGGTTTACATCTGCATTTCTATGAAATTGGTTTCTGCTTGGGGGAGGGAGACTTGGGGCTATTAAGAAAAGTCAGCATGCTTTCCTGGTTCAATTTCTTTTTAGGAAATATATTTTTCTTCTGCCCTTTTAATATTTCCTTCTCTGTGGAGCTGACTTCCCTCAGGTGCAATTCCAAAACAACAGGATCACCACTTGAACACCATCTGCACTGACAAAATCACCATCAATCAATTGCAAATGGTGGCTTTACTTGGACTAGCTTACATCCTGCAACAATACCTTTAACATCATCACACAACATTTTCCTATCCCAGGTCCTTGGCAAAGACTCGAGAGATGCACAAAAATACCAAATCCAGTCTGAACGTTTGGCTGACTGTGCGACAAACCATAATAATAATTTTATTATTAAAAAATAAAAATTTAAGGCAATGGCACACAATTGGAACAAAAGAAAAACAGAAAACTGAAGGCTTGGTGTTTGTTGTGCAAAAGCAAGCTGGTCAAATTAATGCCATCAAAGCCAGAACTGAAGAAAGAATTTCAAATGATTCAAAATGCAGATTGTGCAAAGAAACAGAAGAAACAGTGTGCCCTATTTGTACTCTCAGCTTGTGCAAGAAGATTGCACAAACTGATTATAAACAACAAGAGTACATAGCTGCCAGAATGATTCACTGGAACATCTGTAAAAATTATCATGTCCCAATAATGAAAAATTGGTGAGAAAATAAGAGTTAAGAAAAGCAGTTGAGAATGAACAGGTTAAAATATGGGATTTCCAAATATAAACTGATGAAGTCTTGGCACATAATACACCAGATATAACTAGCTAAAAAAGAGAAATTGTGGACAATTGATTTGGAAATATCAGGGGACAGGGACACTGTAGATATGAGGTATATCCTTAATTATCTGTAAAGTCATTAAAATCAAGTAAATTAAATTTCCATGAATTAGTCAAACACATGGTTACACTTACTCAGTTATACAGATTTCAGTGCTCAGTTTCACACAAGCAATAAAGCATAATGAGTTGTCTGAATATCACACTTATAATGAATTTGTTTGCACAATAAGCCCAATTTATTTATGTTGCTTGTTTTTATTTATTTTGTTCCGTTTGGATGCCCACCCAAATCCCACCAACTCCGGTGGCGTTGCAACCCATTGAACCATAAATTAACTTCACAAGCTGGGTTGAACCACAGGCAGCCAACCATGGTTTAACCTAACAAGTAGTGCCGAATAAATGAAAGGCTAGGCTTGGGAATTACAGAGCATCCTTGATTTATGACCAGTTGCTCAACAACCACAGTGTTTGCTCAACAACCATTGTGTTCTCTTAACAATTGCCACAAAATAGATCTTAAAATTGATAACGGTCACATGGTGATCTGCTTAATGATTGTGTTCACTTATTACCATAACTGTCGGCTCAGTTATGATTGTTAACTCGAGGAATGCTGATATTCCTTTCCGTGGAGTTGCGAAGATCCTTATTTAGGAAATTTCAGGGTTATAGGCTAGAGACCAGGAATCTAGAAAGCATTCCAGAATTACAAACCATTTCCATCTTTATTGTTGTTGTTGTTCAGTCACTAAGTTGTGCCAGACTTTTTGGACCCCATGGACCACAGCATGCCAGGCCAACCTGAGTTTCCCAAATTCAAGTTCATTGTGTCATTGATGATACTACCTTACCCTCTCTTCCTCTGCCATCCCCTTCTCTTTTTGCTGTCCATCTTTCTCAACAGCAGTGTCTTTTCAGAGGAGTCCTCTCATCTCATTTGGTGGCCAAAGTATTTGAGCTTCAGTTTGAGCTTCTCTCCTTCCAAAGAACAGTCTAGATTGATTTCCTTTAGGATGAACTGGTTTGATCTCCTTGCAGTCCAAGAGACTCAAGAATCTTCTCCAACATCACAATCTGAAATTTCATCCTATTACCTCCCCTCAAAAAAATAATAATATGGAAACATGGCTTGGAAACTTAATTTGGCCCAAAACAAATTGGAGAAGACGGTCATCATTATCTTACAGTTGGTATTAAAATAACAGATTTTATTGGTTTTAATGTTTTTTGTTATTTTGTTGTCTTGTTTTTGTTTTTCAACTTTGTATGACACTCATGTCCCAGATGTATGATGGTGGCTCTCTAGCTTTATCAAATAAATGAATAAATAAGTGTATAAGCGTGCTCTCTGATTGTGCTCACACATTCTGTGAAACCTACTATAATCCAGATTTTGCTTAGCTTTTTGTGTGATCTTATCACTGGCTTTGGAAAACCACCATTCATGGCGTAGTGCAAGCCACCATTAGTTGGGTTCACACAATGCACTAAGCCAACGCCAAACTGCCATCTTCATGGCTCAGCGTGTTGCAGCTGACAGGGTGGATTATGATGGGAAAGAAACCTTGTTCACACATCATGCTAGGTCTGGGAATCCTTAACTGTGGCTTATGGAATAAATGACAGTTCACTGTGTCTGTACAATACACTAAACCAGAGGTATCCAAGCTTGGCCACTTTAAGACTTGAGGACTTCAGCTCCCAGAATTTCCCGGCCAATTAATTTAGCATGATCTGTGAACAAGGTTTCTTTCCCATCTCAACCCACCCTGTCAATCAGGCTGCTGCAACAGGCTGACCCATAAAGATCGTGGTTTGGCTTTGGCATTGTGTGAAGCGGACTAATGGTGGCTAGCTATGGTTCAACAAGTAATGTGAACACAGCCCTCCTGTCTTTGTGGCATTGCCGTCCAGACGAGTTGATCATCCACACCCCATATTGCTAGATTTACTGCCCACAGGGTTAATCCGGAGGGCACAAGGTTGGAGGAGGCATCTCCGGCGCAGCGGCCTCCCCCGTCACCATGACAACCCCTCCATCTACTACAGTACTGCATTCCAGCCCCACCTCCCCGAGCGGTAATTCCTCTGCGCTCCGCCTCCCTCGATCAAGCCCCCTCCCCTTCCCGCCCTCTTCCAGTCACCGCCCTCTCCTCCGGCCGGAGGGCCCCGCCTTCGGTGGACCCTTGGAGCCAATCAGAGGAGGAGGGAGACGAAGGCACGTTGAAAAAGAAAAGAACGAGCGGGGAGGGGAAGGGGAGTCTGGTCGCCGGCTGGCGGCCGTCGCTCCGCCTTCTTGTGCCGCGCGCGCCTGCGCGAGGGGGGGGGAAACCGGTTGAGCGTCAGTGAGGGCGCGGGGGGGGAAGAGGGGGGGAGGTAAACAAAATGGCGGCGGCGTGTTAGCTGCGGCGGTAGGAAGGCAAGGAGAGGGCGACGGGGCTTTGACGTTGGGGGGAGGAAGGGGAGCAAATAGCCGCCCCCCCCACCGCTGCCCCTGGGTGGAGAGGCGACCCCGTTTCCTCCGTAGGCTCGGTGGAGGGGAAGAATACGAGAAGAGCGGCTCCCTTTCCCGGGTCTGCCTGCCTGCTTGCCTGCCTGCCTGTCTTGTCTGTCTCTCAGATGAGTGAGACGTCGCGGCCTTCTCTTTCTTGAAGGGGGGGGGAGCCTTTAGGGAAGGCCCCACATTGGGGAGAAGCCCGTCCTTGTCGTGGCGTTCAGGCGAGTGAGTGACAGGGAGGTCTTGGGATTTATTTGGGAAAGTTGGGGGCGGCGTGTGTGTATATGTATGTGTCTGCTGAGGGGAGAGCTGGAAGCCTAAAAGGAAAAAAAAGGGGATTTTGGGGGTGGTCTCTGGGTTGAGTCCCCTTAATTTGGGGGAAGAGAGACCTACCTTAGCAAGGAAATATTGTCACTTGCCCTCCCATTTCAGATGTTGTAAGTACTCTGGGCGCACAGGGAGGGGAGGAAAGCTACAATTCTCCCCCTTTTCTTTTCTTTTTTTTTTGTTTGTGGGAGATGCCTACGAATGACCCTTCTTTTTTTTTTATAAGAAGAACTTTTCCCTGGAAATAGAAAACTATAACGAAAAGCCCCGTAATTGGTTTCTTCCTAAATGGAATGGATGGCAGTTAGCAATCTTTTTTTAAAAAAAAACAACAACCCCAAATTGTTATTGTTACATTTTTCAGTTTTAAAAATTCCTTCGGTGGACCCTCTCTTTTGAAGGCAGATAAAAATATTATAATTTTGTCAAGTTTTTTTTTTCTCTCTCTCTCTCTCTGCTTGGGGGGAAAAAAAGTGGGCATTCTCCCTCGGGGGAGATCTTTTAGAGTAAGTGTGTATTTTGGATATAAGGAACTTTGGGTTGCTGATTTCCACTGTATCCAGTCAATTGTCAAGAAAGGCATTGATTGAATTATTATTTTAGAGGGCAGTTATACTTCCTGCTAAGTTGGGTTATAGCAAAAAGGGATATCTCGCTGCCTTAAACTTGGGGAAAGGCAAGCTCTGTTTATGAACATCTTTTAGTAGTAATAGTGTTCTGATTGGCGGGGGTATTAAGACACTGAAAAAAGCCTTCTTCGAGAAAGAAGAAAGAGTCCATTTAGCTTACATATTTCCCAAGTTTGACATGTGCCTTGCTTTCTGAATTTATGGGAACAATGTAATGGTTAGAGTGGAGCTATTTCTTTTTATTGTTTCCTTTTCACATGCTAGGAATAAGCCTTCCTTGATGCTCAAGGCCTATTGAGGTCATTTTTTTAGTATTTAGCTTAAAGAGAAAGTGTGTGTGAGAGAGGGGGGGTTATTATTTTCAATAGCAAGAAAGGCCAGGACCAGGCATTAACAAATAAATCTGAGGAGTGCTTACTGAAGTTGTATTTCTGAACCGATGGTTAAAAGTATAGATTTTTTGCCATTTTTTTTAAAAAACTTAGAAGCTCTTTCCCTTTTCCAGGCTAGTTACTTAATCTGAAGAAGTGTTGTTCCAGATATCTTAATCCCATCCAGCCCTGTTTATGGTGGGTCCCTAGTACTGGGAAAACTGAGTAAGGTTTTGCATTGCCTGCCTACCTTGATACCTGAAGCAGTGGGGGTGACACATCATGTGTCAGGTAGACCCCAGGTGGTTGAAGGATGCCCCTTACTAGATACGGAAGGCCTCGAACCTTTGTCAAGGGTGAAAAAGAAAGCGTTAAAATCAGTATTGAAAATTCCTTTAAAGAGACTTGGTTTCAGCTTCCCAACGGCTGAAAGGATCCTTCACCCAAGTTGCACTTGGGTGGTGAGAGCAGAAGTCGCCTCTCGATTTTCCCACGTCACACTTTTGGAAACAGGAGCTGTTGTTTCTTGCTCAGCAATGGCGCACCCTTAAAAAAAAAGCAGTTTTGATGTTTTGATTTCAACTGTGGACAATCTTTTGAAGATGACTTAGGTCTCAAGGGGAAAAAAAAGATAAGTTTGGACTTAACTAAGGAAGTCAAACTGATTTCAAATACTTGGAGTAGCAAGACAAGATCAAAAAGTTAAAGCTAAGTGTAAATTGAGCAACCAGCTGCATTGATTTCTTTCCCCCCCCCCACACACACACACTCTTTTAAAAGAGGAACTATAAATTGGAATGTGGTGCTGGATCTCTGTAGGATCCCTGGAAAAGTTCTCGTAGGTTTTTATTTTTCATTTTAAATTAAAACGTTTGGAAAATTCTTACTTGCCTCCACTGAAACCCATTTTTTTCCCCAGTCCAAAGATTTTGGGCACAAAAGAGCATTGGATATATCAGGAATTGGATTTATAACCTATTTTTGCTTGGGGAAAAAAAAACAACCCAAAATGGATCTAGAGGACCCTCAGCAGTTGGGCATGTTTGTGGAAGGTGAATTGATGTCAGTGGGCATGGACACGTTCATCCACCGAATTGACTCCACGGAAGTGATCTACCAGCCTCGGCGGAAAAGGGCCAAACTCATAGGCAAATATCTGATGGGGGACCTGCTTGGGGAAGGGTCTTACGGCAAGGTCAAGGAGATGCTGGACTCTGAAACTCTCTGTAGGAGAGCTGTCAAAATTCTTAAGAAGAAGAAGCTGCGACGGATCCCCAATGGAGAAGCCAATGTTAAAAAGTAAGTATTTGCGCGCGTACTTACAAGTGCTTGCTGAGGATTTCTTAGCATGTTACATTTGCAAGGCAACATCTGTAACCGACAAACCTGAAATACGAAGGAGTTAAAAGCAGCTGCCAGAGAATATTGTACAAATTTTCAGTGGGCCCTGTGAAATAGCTATTAGAGGTAGGGGTTGGGTGGGAGTAGTTATTAGTTTGTGGCTGCTGTTTTTACCTCTTTGTTCAGAAAGAGATTTCTGAGTGACGTTAAATGTCAACGTCTCTCAGTCCACCTTGTCAGTCTCTAAAATGGGAGGAAGAAAGAATAAGAAAGGGATGCCATAAGACGTTATTGACTAGCGCTCCAAGAACAGTTAAATGAGGATTTGGCATATTTAATTTGCTTTACTCTTGATTTTGATTCCACTTAATTTTTATAAATACACAAAGGTGGGCAAATATATATAATACTCTTTTCCCCCCCTCCTGTTCCCCCCCCCCCCACACACAATTACCCTGTGAGTGACTGGCCTAAGGTTATCCAGCCGGCTTGCAAGGCTACAGCAGAACTAGAACTCGTCATTTCCTGGTTTCTAGGCCAGTATTTTAACTACTACGCCATATTGGCTTTACATGCTGCATCTCCCTTGGGTTGCATGCGTGCAGTTCCCTAAAGCTGCTAAAGTTCACCTGTGAGGTTATTCATGTTCCAAATTAAAATTTGAAAATAGAAATGTTTTTTCCCCCTGTTGGCTATGTTTATCTCTCTTCAAAAGGCAGTGTTTTACGATTACAAAGGTAGGCTAACTTTTCTGGACCAGAAGTCTTGTGGTTTGATCATGGAAGAGTGGCTGCCAACATCTCTTTCCAGTTTTACTTTCCAATGCTGTCTGTTTTGAGACATTCTCAATAAATAAATTCTGGCTTTTCCAGTGATAAACAGAAATAACACAAGGAAATGAGAGGACTGATAAGTGCGTTTGTTTAGCAAATCAAACCAGCTCAATTTTAACGTTGCTTTAAAATTACTGTTTTTATTGGACTTGATTTATTTAGTTACTGTACATGACTGTCTTGTTGAACTAACATGTAACTGTAAATAGTACGAATGAACCTAAAAATACAATACATCCAATTCAGAGGTAACATCAACAGCATAATGAGGTGATAAAAATGATAACTGAGGCATCAATCTCAGCCTTAGCCTATGAAATAGAAAATTATAACTCAGTGGCTTCCCAGCAGAGTTTGGTTTTACAGGTGGTCCTCGATTTACGACCCCAATTGAGCCCAACATTTCTGTTGCCAAGTGGAACATTTGTTAAGTGAATCTGGTCCCATTTTACGATGTTTCTTGCCACAGTTCAGTGAATCACTGCAGTTGTTAAGTTAGTAACACGGTTGTTAAGTAAATCTGGCCTCCCCATTCACTTTGCCGGTCAGGACACAACAGGTGAATGCATGACCCCGGGACACCGCAACCGTCATAAATGTGAGTCGGTTGCCCAGTGTCTGAATTTTGATCACGTGACCACGGGGATGCTGCAACAGTCATAAGGACAAGAAGCAACGGATGGAAACTAGTCAAGGAGAGAAGCAACCTAAAACTAAGGAGAAACTTCCTGACAGTGAGAACAATTAACCAGCGGAACAACCTGCCTCCAGAGGTGGTGAATGCTCCAACACTGGAGGTTTTTAAGAAGAGAGTGGACAGCCATTTGTCTGACATGGTATAGGGTTTCCTGCCTGAGCAGGGGGTTGGACTAGATGACCTCCAAGGTCCCTTCCAACTTGGCTATTATGATTATGATTATAAGCAGTCATAAGTCACTTTTTTTCAGTGCCATTGTAACTTTGAACGGTCACTAAGTGAACTGTTATAAGTTTGATACAGGACTGCCAGATTACCTGCAGTGTCTTCCCTTTAGGAAGACAGAGCAGGCCTTCCTACAGTCGGGGGGACTACCATAGAAAGCTGCTATCTTGGAGGTACCAGCCCTTTTAAATCCATGGAGATGGGTGAATATCCCTATCCTGAATGAGTGCCCAGGGATGGGCCAGTTTGGAGGAGGCAATCCTAAGATGTGAAGCAAGCAAATAATGGAACCAGCTCCCCCCTGAGCTTCGGATGGCCCCAGATCTCCAGTCCTTTCGCCGCGGCCTCAAAACACTCCTTTTCCACCTGGCTGACCTGGACTGACAGGGATTTTAATTATGTTTACAATTTTTAACTCTAATTTTTAATTTATTTTAATTTTTAATTTTAATTTAGTGTACAAAGGCCTTTAATTTTAATTTTATCTTAATTTCTGTATTTATTGTATATTATTGTTGTTAGCCGCCCTGAGTCCTTCGGGAGATAGGGCGGGATATAAGCCCCATTAATAAAATAAATAAATAAATAAAAAGCCATTTTAAACTAATGTCATCGCTGGAAAACTCTGGGAAGCCAGCGCTGTGCCCCAAATGCAATATCACTGTGGTCGTACTCACACAACATCATTGTGTTAGTACTGCTCACCGGCATGCGTGCTGTTGTGATTTGCATCATTTTGCCGTTTCTCGATTTTTCTTGCAAGGGCAGCCTATGTAAATTGTCTAATCTTAAAATGATAAGAACGCTCCCGATAGGCTCAATCTGTGCGCTGGTCCGAGCTGGGTGAAGTTCTCCTTTCTAGGAATTGCTCTCCGTGGCTGACTAAAAACTTCAAAACAAATCTGTGGTGCTCGCTTTAGCTGCATGGTTTACATTGCTGAGTTATTATAATTTATTTATTTTTTTGGTAGCAGTATTTCCCAAGCGATTCTCTCGAAGGTTCTTGTATTGGCATCCAGAAGTTAAACACACAGGTTTGTAAAGCTCTGTATTCAGAAACAATTTGTGCAACACGGCTCATTCTTATTCCTCCCCCCCCCCACACACACAAAATCAGGAGTCTGGTAGCATCTTTTCTGGCTGACAAATTTTATTAAAAGGTGTAAGCTTTTTAGGGTAAGCTTTGATCAACTGATGCTTAGCCACTCTTTACATCCGATGAAGCAGGCTGCAGCTTGTGAAAGATAAAAGTTGTGAATTGGAAAAGTTGCTACCAGATTCCTATGGTTTTGGGACCATAGAGTACAATATCTGATTGGCCAGAGGTATTCTGAAACCAGTTTGTTATGCTTTGGTATATAAGTACCATAAGTGTCTTATCTGTCCTTTTGTGTTACACCTATGTCCCTCTCTCCAAAAGTCCCTCTCTCCAAAAGTTGGCCCTCGGGGCTCGAGTTTGGAGAATAGCTGTTTTGATTTAGTAGCCGTCTCCAGTGGTAGCTTGACCCTCCTTAAAAAAAAAAATTGGGGGGAGACAACTGGAATGAGGCATGCTCTGTTCTTCCTACCCTTGGGAAATAGCGCAACACCATTAGCGGTCAGTTCAACTAGGAGCTTGTTGCAGAGAAAGCTACCGCCACCACAACTGTCACTGTTTTTGAGAGTCAGAAAGCCATAGGTCAGGGGGTCTTCAAACTTGGCCCTTTTATGACTTGTGGACTTCAACTCCCAGAATTCCTCAGCCAGGCATGCTGGCTGAGGAAGTCTGGGAGTTGAAGTCCACAAGTCTTAAAGTTGCCAAGGTTGAAGACCCCTGCCCTAGAGCTATTTCCCTGGTTTTAAATTGATAGCGGCATAGCTGGAGTAGTATAAGGTAGTCCTCAACTTACAGCAGTTCATTTAGTGACCATTTAAAGTTACAATGGTCTAAAACAACCCCTGACTTAACGACCATTTTTCAAAACCCAGATGCTTGGCAACTGGCTCCTATTTACGACAGGGAAGCCAGATTCACTTAGCCACTGTGTTACTAACTGAACAACTGCAGTGATTCACTTAACCAGGGGTGGTGAGAAATGTCGTAAAGCGGGGCAAAAGTCACTTAACCAATGTCTCACTTAGCAGCAGAAATGTTGGACTCAGTTCTGGCCGTAGGTCTAGGACTAACTGTATAGTGGCTTCTCTAATAGAAAGTAAGGATGGTGAGATTTACTTGCAGTGAAGAGGAATAATGGAAAGTACCAGCAGTGGAGAGAGATGGAAGGAAGCAACAAGAGTTGATAGCTGAGGTTGCTGGAAAGGCTCCCCACTGGCAGGGCCAATGATAAGAAAAGCTATATGGTGCCCAAGTCTCAATAGGCAATCGATTGATTTTTCTTGTAAAACCTGAAAACTCATAAATTCCCTGCTGCATATAATAATAATAATAATGATAATAGTAGTAGTAGTAGTAGCAGTAGTAGTAATAAGTTGGAAGGGACCTTGCAGGTCATCTAGTCCAACCCCCTACTCAGGCCGGAAACCCTATACCATTTCGGACAAATGGCTGGCCAGTCTCTTCTTAAAAACTTCCAGTGTTGGAGCATTCACAGCTTCTGGAGGCAGGTTGTTCCACTGGTTAATTGTTCTCACTGTCAGGAAGTTTCTCCTTAGTTCTAGGTTGTGTCTCTCTTTGGTTAGTTTCCATCCGTTGCTTCTTGTCCTGCTTTCAGGTGCTTTGGAGAATAGCTTGACTCCCTCTTCTTTGGGGAAGCCCCTGAGATACTGGAAGACTGCTATCATGTCACCCCTAGTCCTTATCTTCATTTATCCTCCTTCCCACAAATAACATTTGATTACAGGTAGTCATCCGTTAACAACCGTTTATTCAGCAACCATTCAAAGTTCCAGCAGTGTTGAACGAGGGGACTTATGGCCAGTCCTCAAGGTTGTGGCCGTTGCAGTGTCCCCGCAGCTAACGGGATGATTTGGGCACTTGACAACCAGCTTGCAATAACAACGGGGTCACAGCGTTCCCCAGGCACGCAGTTGCCTTTTGTCTCTTTCACTGCTGACTTCTCTCAGGAGCAAAGGCAATGAGGAAGCTGGCAAATGAGGTTGCGAATGATGGTTATGTGACGTTGGGACTTAACACCCACAGTCGCGACAGCCAGAATTGCCACTGCAAGTTGGCATGGTCCCGTGGCTTTGCGTTTTATGGACTGCATCATTTGGTGATGGAATTCGCAGTCCCAATTGCCATCATTAAGCGAATGCTGCTGTTTCCATCCCTTACCGGGTTTTTTTTGCCTATTCCTGAGCTAAGGAAGTTTGTTGCCCCAGTCTTGGAAGAGACACCAATCTATCCAGGGGGTCTTGGATAGGTGTCTGAGCAAGGTGCCCTTTGCAAATGATATCCACGGCTTCTCTCTTCCTGATTGGGGGGGGGGAACCCCTCGTCTGCTGTAACTACTTTGTGAGGATCATAGTACACCGAAGCTTAACGCTTGGGGTGCATTATGCTGCTCTGCAGAAGTTTGATAGGGTGATAATCTTGAGTTAGGAACCGAATTCCCCAGATTCATGCTTTCTCAATCAAAAATTCTAAAAGAGAGGCAAAAGACAGGCCATTGCTTCTTAGCTTGCTCGTTGGGGGAGAGACACAGAAGACCTTGTGGCCTGTCCTTAACTTCCAAATCTTCTTCCTTTCCAATCTGCAATGTGATAGAGAGATCTAGTACTCCGGTAACTTTACCCTCCAGCAGTGTTTCTCGACCGTGGCAGCTTGAAGAAGAGTAGACATCTTGTCGGCTGAGGAATTCCGGGAGTTGAAGTCCAGACATCTTCAAGTTGCCAAGGTTGAGAAACCCTACGTATGGCCACTTGGGTGAATTCAGCCAGAATTTATTTATGAAATTTCTGGGTTTTTTTTAAAGTAAAGTTTTATTAATTATTTTTTTTATAGAATTCAATAGTAATCATTCAACAAAACGTGTTGTCTGAGTATCTTATTCACTAATACAAATTAAATTCCTAATCCCTAAATCTTTCCTCTAACCATGGATAAAATAGGTCCCAAGTTTGAAAATATTCTGTTTCTTCTTTTTCTTTCAGCCTTAAAGTAAGTCTGTCCATTTCCGCACAGTCTAGTATTTTTTTATTATTATTATTATTTCTTCTTCTGGTGGTGTTTCTTCGTTCTTCCAATATTGTGCAAATATAATTCTTGCCGCTGTTCTCACATGTAAAGTTAATTTTTAATTTATGAAATTTCTGCACCACCCATCTCACTTAAGTGATTCTGGGTGATTTACAACATCGCAAAGAAGCATATAAATACATGAATAAAAGCATGGATTAAAAACAGGTTAAAACCTATCCAAGTAAAGATAAATTCCCAGAAACCCCAGCCAGAATGGCTAGAGGAAATCTTGGCGTAGTTGTCCAGCACAGGTTGGAGACGTCTGATCGGTATAGGCTGCCCAAAACGTGGTGCTTTTGACTTTGATTAAACTTTTTTATTCTTTACCAAAATTAACTGTGGGTGAATGCAGCACTTAAACTGTCGCACATTTTCCCTGTTGTCCCCCAGCAAGAAAGTGGATGCTAATATTTTTGAATTTTTTTTTTCAAACTTTATAACATGATTTCCTAGATTAAGACCAACCAAGCAATCTGCTAGGATGCTCTTGAAGCCGAATGAAAGAATTTGTATTTGGGGCTTGGCACACTCTGGAGCTTGCTCCTGTTACTAGAGGAGTAAAATAAAAGTGAAAGTTTGGGGTCTTGCTAGAAAATTGCGGGGATTTGTCCAGGTAGTGTCTGAAAATCAAACACGATTGAATGGAAGAAAAAAAAATGCAGCGAAGCACAGAGTTGCCTTGGACCTGCGAGATGGGCAGCAAATAAATTTGATACTAATAATAGAGAAAGTAATAGTAAACGAAAGAGTTAAAGTGCTCTGTGACTTTACAATTCAAGCAGACACCCACCCCCCCACTTGATAATTGTTAATAAGAAAGACAAAATATCTGGGTAGTGGACAGATCAGTACCTGGGGACAGCAAAAGAGAAGAGAGAGAACTAGAGAGGATAACACAATATAAAGCCCTGCAAATAGAAATAGAATGACTATGGCAAAAAAAAGCAAATGTAGTCTCCATGGCAATAAGCCCCTTGAGTGCAATCCCAAAGCAACTGGGGCACCACTTGAACAGCATTGGCATAGACAAAATCACCATCGATTGACTACAAAAGACAGCTTGACATCATCATTATCATCATCATAAAAGTTGGAAGGGACCTTGGAGGTCATCTAGTCCAACCCCCTCCTCAGGCAGGAAACCCTATACCATTTCAGACAAATGGCTGTCCAGTCTCTTCTTAAAAACTTCCTGTGTTGGAGCATTCACCACTTCTGGAAGCAGGTTGTTCCACTGGTTAATTGTTCCAACTGTCAGGAAGTTTCTCCTTAGTTCTAGGTTGCTTCTCTCCTTGACTAGTTTCCATCCATTGCTTCTTGTCCTGCCCTCAGGTGCTTTGGAGAATAGCTTGACTCCCTCTTCTTTTGGCACCCCGTGAGATATTGGAACACTGCTATCATGTCACCCCTCGTCCTTCTCTTCATTAAACTAAGACTTACCCAATTCCAGCAACTGTTCTTCATATGTTTTAGCCTCCAGTCCCCTAATCATCTTTGTTGCTCTTCTCTTGTTACTCTTTCTAGAGTCTCATCATCTTTTTTACATCGTGGTGACCAAAACTGGATGCAGTATTCCAGGTGTGGCCTTACCAAGGCATTATAAAGTGGTATTAATACTTCACGTGATCTTGATTCTATCCCTCTATTAATGCAGCCTAGCACTGTGTTGGCTTTTTTGGCAGCTGCAGCACACGGCTGGCTCCTATTTAAGTGATTGTCCACTTGGAGCAGCTTACACCTTCAACAATACTTCTAACTCTTATCAGATCAACACCTGCCTATCCCAGGTCTTTGGAAAGGACTGGATAGGTGGGTAAAAATATCAGATCCAGTCCGAACATCTGGATGACTGTGAAACGAGCAATTTAAAAAAATAATAAAATGAGCACAGATCAGCAAACAGAAATTCCTGTTAGTAACTAAAGTCATTTGAGGAGCTGCTTATTCCTTCAGTGTGAAGGGGCAAATTTTCCTGTCTGTATCATGTTGATTATACTAAGCAAAGGCTGATGACCTTCAGACGTGTGTATACAGACAGATACCAAGAATCTTGGCTGTTTCCTGTGTTTGTGCGATGGATAGGTGAGGGTATTAACCCTACGGGTAACCCAGAGATATGCAATCACAGTAATTGGTAATGGGCAAAAACGTCTTGAATTCAGTTTTTTTTCCATATAGGCAGTCCTTGACTTAACCACAATTGAGCCCCAAATTTCTGTTGCTAAGTGAGACAGTTGTTAAGTGAATTTTGACCCACTTTAAGATGTTACTTGCCATAGTTGTTAAGTAAATTACTACAGTTACGAAATAAGTAACACAGTTGTTAAGTGAATCTGGTTACCCCATGGACTTTTGCTTGTCAGAAGGTCACAAAAGGTGATCTTCATGATCCCGGGACACTGCAACCATCATAAATACGAGTCGGTTGCCAAGCATCCAAATTTTAATCCCGTGACCACGGGGATGCTGCAATGGTTGTGAATGTGAAAAATGGTCATAAATCATTTTTTTCAGTGCCATTGTAACTTCAGTCATTAAATGAACTGTTGTAAGCCGAGGACTACCTGTATTCAGAACCTTAGTTTTTCAGGGAAAAGCACTGTTCTAATTTTTTTTAAAAAATGCAGTTCTTTCATCATTTTGGAAGTGTTTTAAGCTCAAAACGCTCCCAAGCTCATCAAAATAAACCCCATTTCATGGTTGAGATAAGTTTTGCCACCCTCAAAACAGCCGTGTTTTAGAATTTAAAAGGGCTGAATTTGAAATGTTTTGCACATCCTTAATAATATATCATTGCATGAAAATAAAATCATAGTGCTAATGATTTCATTCCCTTTGACTTGTGCAGTTGATTTACACATGGGAAAAGTAATCCTTTTGAGTCATGTAAAAAAATGTTGTACTTGATGCTTCCACCCCGACCTTATATGGTATTCTTCCACATTGCTCGTGTTAGTATTTTTTAGTTGTGTCAAAGGCTGTGTAAAGTTTTTTAAAGTGTGACAGAAGATTGTGTTTCCCTTGACTAGATATTTGGGGAAAGAACGGGGGGGGGGGGGGGGGGAGAGTCTGAGTTGTGAATAACCAGATTTTGACCAAATGTCTGCAGGATAACTACTATCTCACTCCTGTGAAGACAGAACTGTTGTCATTGTTGCAATGAAGGGCTAACTAAAGCCTCCTGGGACATTTAAAACTGCACTTTTGTCAGCTTTATATCCTGCTTTTCCACCAATGAATGGAGCGGAAGGCATGAGTAATACATAAATGTAACTAAAAATGTGATTAAAGCACATTAAAATACAATGAATTAAGATCTTAATTGCTACCACCTCACTCAGCACTTAGTGGCCTGTCAGATTTTTTCCCCCCTGATTTGGTGGGAGAATAAAAAAGGAAGTTAACCTATCTATAATAATAACAGAGTTGGAAGGGACCTTGGAGGTCTTCTAGTCTGACTCCCTGCTCAAGCAGGAAACCCTATGCCATTTCAGACAAATGGCTGTCCACGTCACCCCTTTTCTTCTTTTCTTTAAGCTAGACATACCCAATTCCAGCAACCGTTCCTTACATGTTTTAGCCTCCAGTCCCGTGATCATCTTTGTTGCTCTTCTCTGCACTCTTTCTAGAGTCTCAACATCTTTTTTTACATCTTGGTGACCAAAACTGGATGCCGTATTCCAAGTGTGGCCGTATCACACTTATCTCCCTTAGCAGAGGCTTCCAGTTCTTGCAGAAAATTTCAAGTACTTTTCCTTGTATTTCTTGACATTCCCCTGATGATAGCAGGAGTAGGAGAAGAGATTCTCCTGAAAGATTTAAGTCTATAGGCTCTTAAGAAGAGATACTGTCCTCCAGATAATTTTACAGGACATGACCAGTTGTTGTAGATCATTCCAATTGTTCTTCAGAAGCCAGTGATTTTAATTAATTAATTTTAATTAATTTTATTAAATTTATATACCGCCCTTTCCCGAAGGACTCAGGGCGGTTTACAGGGTATTTAAAATCAAACAGTAAAAATACAAAAGTTAAAAAACAATTAAAAAAATTAAATTAAAAATTTAATTATCCCTTAAAAATTAAAAATTAAAAATTAAATTATCCCTTAAATAAAACCCCAGTTAAAAATTCTCAGCCTGGGCCGGAGAGCTCAAAGAGCCAGGTCTTCAGGTCCCGGCGGAATGAACGAAGGTCAGGGGCAGTCCTAAGTTCCACGGGCAGCTGGTTCCAGAGGGCAGGCGCACCCACAGAGAATGTGGGAATTGTGTGTTCTCTTTAAGAGTCAGTTTGGTGTAGTGGCTAAGACTAGAATAATATCAGTGTTGGATCAAACTAAATGCCTACCTATGTCAACATTCTATTTTAAAGTGGTTAACCCACAGGAAGCCTTTGAAGCTAGATCTAAATATTGAGATAACACGAATGAAGGGGAATATCCGTGTCCCAGGATAATGTTGCAGGATCCAATCTGGGTCGATCACCGGGACGAGAGGTTTTGTCTTCTGAGCTTTTGGACTCACGCTGGAACCCAGTCTTGGGGAATTTCTCTGTGTGCTTTGGGCTCTTGTCTGTGTGGTATTTGTATGATGCCTGTTGTGTGTAGCTTTTTAGATGTAGATTGGGGTGTTGACTGCTGCCTGTTAAGTTGTTGGCTGTTTCTTTGTGCTGCAAGCCCTCGCCTCCTAAGTACTTGATAAAATGGGAGTAAATCAGTCACTTCCCTGGCTGTTTTTGTCCCTGCTTGTCCAACAATCTTAGTAGCTGCAAAATTGAATGTGTGTCCTTGTTTACTGCAATGTGAGGCTAATTGAGGTAACAGTTGTAATATCAGAGGGATTTTATGCTCACAGGATAATTTTGCTTTCTAGAGTTCTAGGACCATTACATAGTAACACACAAAACTAATTCTCCATCATGTCAGGGGTTTTCAAACGTATTTACACATTTGCTGGGCATCTCTCCTGTCCACTTTCTGCTGCTTCCAAAAATGTGGGATCAATTATTATTCTGGTAGAATATGCCAGTCTTTCCCGCTTATTCCCCCCCCTGTAATTGTGTGTGACTTTGTTGCTTTTGTTTTATGCAGGCCTTCAAATGGAAACAGAACAGTCTGTTTCCGTTTGAAAATAAACCTTATGGCAAATAAGGGAAAAGATTATAAAGGAACTCTTGGGTAGTCGTCAAATAGTTCTAGAACAGCAGTTCTAAATTTGAACAGAGCTGAGGGAAGCTCTGTAACTGAGGAGCCAGTGCTGAATGTTCTAGAAGTTTTTATTTGCCCATCACTCTGTGGATTCCCCTTTGTTTCCGTTTCGTCAAATGAAATCCGATGCGTTTTTTTTCTTAATTACCAGCGTTTTTAGTTTTGGTGAACTTTTCTGGCTTGAAAGCAAAATATTGGGTATTCTTATTCTTATTATCGGAGAGAGTTATGTCTGCCTTAGAAGCATCCTTTGTGCATGTTTTTGAAGCCTGTCTCTGAAAGGAGAACAACCCCAAATTTGGGATTTGCGTCTGTATTGAGAGACATTCTTCTTTCTGCTTCCAAAATCAAGAATCTAATTATTATTATTATTATTATTATTATTATTATTATTATTATTATTATTATTATTATTATTATTATTATTATTATTAATTTTATTTGTATACCGCCCTTCTCCCGAAGGACTCAGGGCGGTGAACAGGGCAGTACTTGTTAAAAGACAAAATACAAAATACAAAAATACAAAAATTAAAAGAGAATTAAACAGAATGCCCACAACTCTTACAATAAGTTAAAACACATTAAAAAGTAGGTTAAAACCCATTAACAAAACCCAACCCCATCCCCATCAGGCCAGGCCAGCTTGTTCGAAGAGGTGAGTCTTTAGATTGCGCCGGACGGAGCGAAGGTCGGGCGCCATCCCGAGCTCAACCGGAAGATGGTTCCATAAATCCGGCGCGCCCACAGAGAACGCCCTCCCCCTGGGGGCCACCAGTCGGCATTCTTTGACCGGTGGCACCCTGAGGAGGCCCTCTCTGTGGGAGCGTACTGGGCGGAGGGAAGTTGATGCCGGCCGCAGGTGCTCCCCAAGGTATTCCGGACCCATGCCATGTAGGGCTTTGTAGGTCATTACCAGCACCTTGAATCTCACCCGGAAGACAACTGGGAGCCAATGCAGCTCGCGGAGCAGAGGTGTAACATGGGAGTGTCGGGAAACTCCCAACACAACTCTCGCGGCTGCATTCTGTACCAGTTGGAGCCTCCAAGTGGTCTTCAAGGGCAGCCCCATGTAGAGTTAAAGCATTCCGCTCAGTTTTCTGGAAGGGAAGGCTATTCTTTCAAAATCCTTTTCTTTTTTTTTTAAACTGAGGATGGTTACAGAATTTAGAACATCTTTGCTGAGTTCTGCCTCTTCATTTAATCGTGGGCTTAATTTGTATAAGTATCGTGAGTGGAATTCTTTTGATTTGGGGTAAAACATACATAGTAGAAGCGTACCTTTGCTTTCATTCCCGAGAAGCACCTACAAAGCTAACCAAAATTAAAATGAATAGGATTTTACTTTTGGTTTGTTTGTAGGTGCTTCTGACCCGAAGATAGGTGGACTTATTGAAATGCTACATAGTTGGAAGGGCCTGGCGCCTTGCACTATATTTCTCTTCTGCAATTTCGGTTTCCTGGCATAAAGAATGCTTTGTGTTCTAGTATAAGAGAAATGTCTTGGGGCTTGATCTTTATTTATTAGATTTTTATCCTGCATTTATTACTCAGCAAGTGACTCAAGGTGTTGAACGTGCATAATACCGTATTTTCAGGCGTATAAGACGACTGGGCGTATAAGACGACCCCCTACATTTCCTGTTAAATTATAGGGTTTGGGCTATACTCGCCGTATAAGACTACCCCTCTTCCAACACACACCAAATAAAAATTAAAAAACATCAGATTTGATTTTAATATGGTAATTTTAATTCAAATGCTTATGACATGCAGGTACTTAGTAGGAAAACTGTCACTTATAAACATAAGGCTGTTTGTCATCAAACATGTAAACATAAAACAGTGCAAGTGGATTAAACTTAAAATAATAATAATAATAATAATAATAATAATAATAATAATAATAATAATAATAATAATAATAATAATAATAAAAGTTGGAAGGGACCTTGGAGGTCATCTAGTCCAACCCCCTGCTAAGGCAGGAAACCCTATACCATTTCAGACAAATGGCTGTCCAGTCTCTTCTTAAAAACTTCCAGTGTTGGAGCATTCACCACTTCTGGAGGCAGGTTGTTCCACTGGTTAATTGTTCTAACTGTCAGGAAGTTTCTCCTTAGTTCTAGGTTGCTTCTCTCCTTGACTAGTTTCCATCCATTGCTTCTTGTCCTGCTTTCAGGTGCTTTGGAGAATAGCTTGGCTCCCTCTTCTTTGTGGCAGCCCCTGAGATATTGGATCACTGCTATCATGTCACCCCTCACCCTTCTCTTCGTTAAACTACACATACCCAATTCCAGCAACCGTTTCCTATTTTCCTAATTCACTTTTTCACTTTTCCTAATTCACTCTAAAGCTTTCCCTGCACAGAGCCTTAAGTAACACCAGCTGCCTGCAATTAGTGCAGGTTCTCATCCCACCAGGCTCAAGGTTGAGTCAGCCTTCCATCCTTCCGAGGTAGGTAAAATGAGGACCCAGATTGTTGGGAGCAATAAGCTGACTTTGTAAAAATGGGTGAAAGCTCTAATAAGCAGGCATATACATAGAATGAAGGCTATTGCTAAGCACTTTGATTTGTGCTTTAAATTGTAAGCCGCCCTGAGTCTTCGGAGAAGGGCGGGATATAAATGGTATTTTTTAAAAAAAAGACCAAATGGGAGATCCGCTCCAGGTTTTCCAGCCAGCCCGCCCAGTTCCTGAGTCAAATGTGTCCTTAGAGCTAAGCTGCTGCTCTGGCTACGCATTCCCCACCTGCCTTTCAAGTTGCTCTTGCATTCCCCACCTGCCTACAGCTGCTCTTCAACTTTAGAAGGAAAGAAGCCCAGACCCCAGCCTGTAAAAAATCACAGACTGCAGCTTCTACTCCAATTGGTCCCGCTTTCCCTGCGCAGACTAAATGGAAGATCCGCTCCAGGTTTTCCAGCCAGCCCTGTCCCTAAAGTTTCAGCACCCGGCGTATAAGACAACCCCTGACTTTTGAGAAGATTTTCATGGGTTAAAAAGTCATCTTGTACGCCAGAAAATACGGTAAACTAAAGGCATGATGTCCTTTTCTCTGTTTATTTTTTCCTTGCAGATTGTTCCATCACCAAGTTCCTAAATCGCATCACTTCTTTCTTTCTTTCTTTCTTTCTTTCTTTCTTTCTTTCTTTCTTTCTTTCTTTCTTTCTTTCTTTCTTTCTTTCTTTCTTTCTTTCTTTCTTGTCAAGTTTTTGACACCTTGCTAGGTGACTGGTGGTACTCGGATGTTGCCATATCCTAAAAGTGGTACAATGGGTGAAAAGGTTGAAAAGCCCTGTTCTAACACACATAATGGAGTGCCCTGAGGCCCTTGAAAGCCGAACTAGCCACATGTTGATCTCTAGGGTATGGTGAGGCGAGGCCATTTAGGATTTAGTAGGCTTAAGACAATGATTATCGGTCTCTTTAAGTCTTTGTGATCTCCAGTGGGTTTCCCATCAATTAGTTTATTTTAAAACATATGTATGGAAATTAAAGTAGGGTTGGGTTAATACACACATATACTTATTTATTTCTGTCTGTTTACCTGCTGTATCTTTTTTTTCTGCCTGGAGTTCAAAGTACTCAAAGCACTTCCTCTTCCATTTCCCTCACCACCATCACCACCACAACAACAACCCTGGATTGTGAGAGGAAATGACCGGTTCAGAGTCATCCATGATTGTCTGCGTGATTGAGAATACTTTGACTTGGATATCCTTAGTCCTGGCCCACTGTCTTCATCACTATACCAGAGGTTTCCAACCGTGGCAACTTAAAAGATCTGCGGACTTCAATTCCCAGAATTCCCCAACCAGCTATGCTGTGGGAAAACAAAAAGTGTGAAAAAGGCCACTTTTTTCAGGGCCGTTGTAACTCAGAATGGTCACTAAATGAACTGTTACCCGTGTTTCCCCGAAAATAAGACCGGGTCTTAATTTATTTATTTATTTTTATTTATTTTTTCCTCCAAAAGAGGCACCAGGTCTTTTTTTTGTGTCTGTTTGTGGGGGACGTCTTTTATACCCACCTCTGGCACCGACAGCCCCGCCCAGCCAGTCCACTTCTTCTTGGACCGAAGGAGCAGCTTTATGCTGCAGTTGCATTCCGGCCTGCGTTTTGCAGTCGGGCCTTTCCGGAAGGCCTCTGCAGGCGAGGACCGAGTTATGGATTCAATCCATAGCTTGGTTCTCGACTGCGTAGGTCTTGCAGAAATGAGCCACGGATTGAATCCATAGCTCGGTCCTCGGCTGCAGTGGCCTTCCGGAAAGGCCCATGACCGAGAAATGCAGGCCTGGCTGCAGAAGAGGCCTAAGAAAAAGAAGTGGGCCAGCAAGGAGAGAGGCCTGGCTACAAGGTGATTGGTTGCGGGTCATATGGGCACCCCCAATCCCAACCCCGCCCTAGCTTGATTTTTAGGCGTGTGCCTCTCCCTAAAACTAGGGCTTATTTGGGGGGGGCAGGGCTTATATTAGGCTCCCCCCAAAAATCAAGCTAGGGCTTATTTTTGGGGTAGGCCTTACTTTTGGGGTAATGGGTCTAAGTCGAGGACTACCTGTACGTGCTGGTTTGCCACGTGCCCAAATTCTGATCACGTCGCCACGGGGAAGCTGGCATGGTTGTCAGCGTGAGGACCAATTGTAAGCCCCTTGTTTCAGCGGCACTGCAGCTTTGAACAGCCACTAAACCACAGGTCTGCAACCCGCGGCTCCGGAGCCGCATGCGGCTCTTTCAGCCGTCTCCTACGGCTCTCAGTCCTCTGCCATGTGCAGTCCAAAAAGAAAAAAAGATGGGACTAAAAAAGTTCAACCAATCAATTCAAATATGCAGGGTAGGTGCATATCTCGCCTTGGCTCCACTCTTTTTTTTTTATTGAAAAGTTTTACAGTACATTTTTTAAAAAACAAACCCCCCCAAGCCCCTCCCCTCTCCCCAAACCTCCCCAACTCTTCCCTCCCCTCCCACTCCCCCCTCCCCGATTTCCCAGAGCTAAATACAGGGTATAAAAATACAAACAAACATAATCTACAATATGCAGACAACAATAAAATATTAAATTCTATCGCACTTGGCTCCACTCTTCAGTCAAACCCTGTTCTGCACATGCGCGCATGTACGCGCATGCGCACACATTTTTTTGCGGCTCCCAGTTTTTCCTTTTGTGAGGGAACCGGTTCCGAGTGGCTCTTTCACTGTTTCAGGTTGCTGACCCCTGCACTAAACGAACGGTTGCCAAGTCGAGCACTGCCTGTAGCTTGGTTCCTTGCTTTCCCTTGAGCCTGCCAGGCAAGAGAGAAGCAGCGCTTAGCCGTAAGGTGTTCGCGACGGCAGTTGAAATTTCGTGCCTCAGGCCAAGATTGGGAGGCGGTGGCCTTGAAACTCTCGAGGTCTTGAAACTCTTCCAGTTTGGATCAGAACAGACCATTTCAATCAAGCGGGTTCACTGTCCAAACGTTTTGCACATCCTCATTCGTTACAGTGACATCACCTACGCAGAGTGTGGGCTGCTTCTTAAATAATCGGAGGCCGTCTGTTCAGGCTTTAATTTCACAGGTTCTGCCAAAATAGCGAAGTGTGTGTTACGGTCTTGGCTTTTTTTTAAAAAAAAATGTATAGGGAAAAATGTCTATTTTTGTGAGAGTGGGCATTATCTAGGGCAGGGGTCCCCAACCCCCGGACCGTGGACCGGCACTGGCCTGTGGCATTCTGGAAACTGGGCCGCGCAAACAAGCGAAGCCCCCATCCGCGGGATGCAGGCAGCACGCAAAAGCACACACCCCCCTCTGGTCTGGGGAAAAACCTCTCTCCACGGAACCGGTCCCTGTTGCCCAAAAGATTGAGGGCCGCTGATCATTCTAGGGTGTTTCTGCTCAGCAAATTCTACTGCTCAAAAAAAATAAAGGGAACACAAGATAAGACATCCTACTATATAAATACAGTACATTGTGTTTTTTAAGTGTTCCCTTTATTTTTTTGAGCAGTATATTTTATATTGGTTGTTGTTTTTTTTTGCCCTCCCCAAGAAGCTGATCAGTTTGGCAAAGTAATGGGGTGGTTGATCAGTTCAGCACATTTATTTATGTTAAAGTGGAAGACATAGTTTCCAGGAGGGGAGGGGAGAGGAAGTGTTGGGAAGAGCCCAATTTAAGTGTCTTACTGACCTGCTAAGTTTAGACCATCGCATCTGTTGTTTCCCATCTTACTCCAGCCTCATTCCGCTTCGCTGAACAGCCCTTCCAGTTTCCTCTGTTCTCTGAAATACAGGTAGCCCTTGAGTTATGGCCACAGTTGAGCCCCCAATTCATGTTGCTAAGTGAGATATTCTTCCAAGTGAAGTTGCTCCCATTTTATGATGTTTCCCGCCACAGTTGTTAAGCGAATTATTGCAGTTGTTCAGTCAGTATCGCGGTCGTTAAGTGAATCTGTCTTCCCCCTTGGACTTTGCTGGTCAGAAGGTCGCAAAAGGGGATCCCGTGACCCTGGGACGCTGCAGCCGTCATAAATACGAGTCAATTGCCAAGCTTCTATCTAGATTTTGATCACGTGACCATGGGGATGCTGCAACAGCCGTAACTCTGAAAAATGGTCATGAGTCACTTTTTACCGTGCCGTTATAACTTTGAACGGGCGCTAAATGAATGGCAGTAAGTCGAGGACTACCTCTACTTACTGTATATCTGTGAATTTTGAACTCTTCCAGCATGGTGCCCTTAATCTTTTGGAGCAGATTTTGCAACTCAGTGCAAGAATTTTTTAAAAAATAAATAAGCGAACTGCACCTTTTTCTGCCCTTCCCCCTACCCTTCTCTATTCCAGTAGGAATTTGCCAGAATTGGAGTTAAAACAAGCTCACAGATCAATTGGGGGGTGGGGGCGGTGGGAGAACGTACTTATTTCTAGCAATTATGAAATGTGGTGGTTTGTGTACACATCCCATGTTTGCTGTCTTTCAGTAGGCAAAGTTTGCATTGCATAAAAAAATATACCGTATGAGTCTCTGCGTCTCCCTGCCGCAATTGGCTTTTTTGGACATTGAGAAATCCTGGTGGAGCCTTCCCTTTTCTGGACCTCATTACTTCCTCAAATCATAGAGTCACAGGGCTGGAAGGGACCTTGGAGGTCTTCTAGTCCAACCCCCTGTCAAAGACATTCTCTTACCATCTTAGACAAATGGTTGGCCAATCTTTTCTTGAAAACTTCCAGCAGTGAAGTACCCACAAATCCAGGAGGCAAGTTGTTCCTGTTGATAATTGTCTAGCTGACCAATTCTGCCTATTCCTTTTAGAGCAGGAAAAAAAAATAGTCGGGAAGCACTTCCAAACTAGAAATGTGTGGTTATTATTCATTTCTGCCCTCTCGGATTGACAGTTGATTTCTTAAAGGTATATACCAGTTTTTTTTCAACCTTAGCAACTTTAACAGGTGTGGACTTCGACTTTCAGAATTCTGGGAATTGAAGTCCACCCCTCTTAAAATTGCTAAGTTTGAGAAACACTAGTATATACTTTTTAAATATGGGACCCACAGTATAATAAAGCGTGGATGTCCAATCTTTTGCCTTGCCTGGGCCTAATCAAGTGAAAAGGAACTGTCTTGGGCTGCTTATATATAATATAATAGTTAACGCACATAAATAACAAACTTCTTTTATTTTATACAATCTTGTGGGACTACATTACTAGCTTTCCAGGGCCGCCAGTGGACCGCAGGTTGGACATAAAAAGCATAAAAACTATTTGAATAGGATCCTCAAGCAAAACTTTTGCTTTGATAATTTCACAGATGTACCCATTTTTGGCAGCATTATGAAAAGATGCTTGCTCTTGCCTTCTTTGGGGATATTCTTCAAATTCTCACTCTAGCAACGGCCTAGGATTCCTGGACGATCCCTAACCCAAACTGACTTAGGTAAGTTTAGGTCAGGAGTCCCCAACCCCTGGGCCCCAGGGACTATGGAGGCAGTGTGTGTGCGTGCATGTGTGTGCATGCATGCCTCCACTCCCTCAGAACTATCCCCTCTCCCTCCCATCGGCCCACAAAGCTGGTCTAGGTCAGGGGTAGGCAACCTTGGCTCTTTTATGACTCGTGGACTTCAACTCCCAGAATTCCTGCGCCAGCCATGCTGAGGGGAAAGGGAGAGGTTTCCAAGCTGAGCCAGGCTGTCTCAGGAATTCTGGGAGTTAAAGTCCACGAGTCGTAAGTATTTCATGCTGAAGTGTTGATATAATTAGAAGCATCGAATAATACCAGCGTGTAAGTGTAGTCAACGCCACTTACTTTCTGAGGATTTGTTTGTATAGGTAGTCCTCGACTTAGGACCACGATTGAGCCAAAAATTTCCATTGCTATGTCAGTGAGTTTAGCCTCCTTTTACGACCCCTCTTGCCACAGTTGTTAAGTGAATCACTGCAGTAGTTAAGTCAATGAGGTGGTTCTTAAGTGACTCCAGCTTCCCCGTCAACAATGCTTGTCAGAAAGGGATCATGTGATCCCCCGGGACACTGCAACCGCCATAAGTACATGCCAGTTGCCAAGCCCCTCCGCATTTTGATCATGTGACCAGGAGGCTGCTGCAACAGTCGCAAGTTGTGAAAAACGGTCATCAGTCACTTTTTTTCAGTGCTATTGTAACTGCAACAGAGTCAGTAAATGAATGGTTGTAAGTCAAGGACTGCTATAGGAAGACTGGTTACTTTTGGCGATATCAAAAGGGCCCACATTTTGGCCAATTAAGTCTTTTCAGTTCAGCATCTTCAAACATTTTGAAATTGGACTACGGCCACCTTCAGCGAATTAATTGCTGCCTCTTTTAAAACGTCAATTTTGTAACACAAAATGCTTTTTAAAGCTGCCGATGGTAATAATGGCTGTTTCCGAATAAGCAATCTTGTCCCAGAGAGGAAGCCTCTTCTAAAATTGGGTTATCTGTAAATGAGGTACAAGAAATATATACACATACTGTATACATATACGTACGTATATTGTGTATGTTATGTATGTACGTATGTTTTTACCAGTGAGACTGGTTTTTGAACTTGCTATACTGCAGTACTGCAGTTCTATTATTTTGACTTCTTTTGCCTTGCAGCTCCAACCTAGGAGCATACATTGTGTATTCGAATTTCTTTTTTTTCTTACAAAGCTTTCCATTTAACTCTTTGTCAGCAAAAAAGAAATTCATATATATATATATGCATATCTCCCTTGCGTATCAGCTAACAAAGCGAGAAAGAGCCAGTGGCCTAAAGGTTAGAACAATTGCCTAAGGTGCAATTGGCCCAGGTTCGAATCTCAGAAGGGTATAGTTGACTGATGAGAACAAATAAGTTTGAAATGATCATATCAGTTTCCCTTTAATTCTTTGTTAGCTATCCCAAAAAATTTACACAAATATGTATGTGTGTGTGTGTATCAAGGGACGCGGTGGGTTAGGACGCTGAGCCTGTTGATCAGAAGGTCGGCAGTTTGGCGGGTCGAATCCCGAGTGCCGCGTAAGAGTGAGCGCCTGTTACTCGTCCCAGCTTCTGCCAACCTAGCAGTTCGAAAGCACGTAAAAATGCAAGTAGAAAAATAGGGACCACTATGGTGGGAAGGTAACAGCGTTCCATGCGCCTTTGGCGTCTAGTCATGCCAGCCACATGACCACGGAGACGTCCTCGGACAAGCGCTGGCTCTTCGGCTTTGAAACGGAGATGAGCACCGGCCCCTAGAGTCAGAAACGACTAGCACGCATGTGCGGGCAAACCTTTACCTTTACCTATATATATCCCCTTTGGAATAGTTTTATCAGTTGAGCGTAGAGGGGAAAAATGATTAAGAAACTCGTGCATTTTCAAGTTGTTCCTAATGAGGCTTCAAGAACCCCAGGCGTTTGTCTCGAGAGCTCACGAAGCTAAATAGATTCGTTGGCCTGTTTGTGGTGAATGTTTAATGGAACATAAACAAGATCTAAATACGATTCCCAAAGGGAAGAGTTGGCATTTTCCTCGGCCCCAGAGCTGGATATGTATAGGAGTCGCCAAGGTCAACTAGGGTGAACGTAGCTTTTCAGCTAAGTCAGAGAGATGGAGCCCTGCGTGAGGGAAGGTTTATTTTCCCTTCCTCCCTCCCCCCCCAACCCCCCTTGCTGATTTGGCCATCGGGCTGCAGTTGACAGGGATCCAAATTCTTACATCCTGCTTCGTCATGGTGACAGTAAACAGAAGGAGGGATCCTTGTGCGAACCTGTCAGCAATAGCAGGCCAGAAAGAGGGCGGTTTCTTGACTAGAAGATCTTCGTTAGGAAACACTGGCAGAGCTCTTAACTGGACCTCCAGAATAACAAGAGTTGGAAGGGACCTTGGAGGTCTTCCTGGATCAATGGCTGTCCAATCTTTTCTTAAAAGCCTCCAACGTTGGAGCACCCACAACTTCTGGAGGCAAGACCTTCCAGCGGTTAATCCAGGGGTCTTCAAACGTGGACCTTTCATGACTTGTGGACTTCAACTCCCAGAATTCCTCAGCCAGCCAGCATGCCTGGCTGAGGAATTCTGGGAGTTGAAGTCCACAAGTCATAAAAGGGCCACGTTTGAAGACCCCTGGGTTAATCGGTTCTCACCAGTCAGGAAATTTCTCCTTAGTTCTGGGTTGCTTCTCTCCTTGATTAGTTTCCATCCATTCTTTGTCGTTCTGCCTTCAGGTGCTTTGAAGAATAGGTTGCCCCCCCCCCTTCTTTGTGGCAAAAAAAATATTTTTTTTGAACGATTTTTTATATTATTCAAAACAAAAAAAGTTAAAATACAAAACACCAAAATACTAAAAAAAAATCTTTTTCTTTTTTCACGCTAGGCCAGGGGTGTCAAACTCAATTTCATTGAGGGCCGCATCAGCATTGCGGTTGCCCTCAAGGGGCCGGGTGGGTACGGCCAGGGTGGGCGTGGCCTACTGGGTGGGCGTGGCTAGAGTGCATATGGCCTACTGGGTGGGCGTGGCCAGCTCTACATCATTCGCATCAAGGGTGCCTATGGGGGCCTGGGCAGGAGTGGGACAGATCTGAGGGTCTCTGGCAGAAGGAGGGTCTCTGGGCCAGGGCCGAGGCAGTGGGGGCCGTTCCCTCACTGTTTCCAGGATGGCTTCGCGGGCCGCATGAAACCACTTCGCGGGCCGGATCCGGCCCCCGGGCCTTGTGTTTGACATGTCTGCGCTAGGCCTTCCTGTAGCAAGGACTCCCATTTTGCGGGCGTCTTTGTTGAATGAATAGGTAGCAGAATTTCCAATGTGGGCGCAAGGGGTGGGGTGGGAAGAAAAGCAGGGGAGGTTGGTTGATTGTCATTTAGAAGGATTTAACCAACTTAATCAACATAATTTAACCAACTTAGTAATTGTTGAGGTCTGGAGGTGGGAAACCACTGCAGAATTATAATAATAATAACATTGGAAGGGACCTTGTTTAGTGACCAAAGTTAACGGCACTGGAAAAAGGGAGTTACGACTATTTTTCACACTTTAAGAACGTTGTGGCATCCCCCTGGTCACGTGATTTACATTCAGTTGCTTGACAGCTAGCTCACATTTAGGACGGTTGCAGCGTCCAGGGGTCACGTGATCCCCTTTTGTGACCACCTGACCAGCAAATTCAACGGGGAAACCAGATTCGCTTAACAGT